>NC_041409.2:96643174-96933174 GCF_900747795.2 Erpetoichthys calabaricus | reverse complement strand
AGAATAATGTTATCTATCATATAAAAAAAATCTTGGGTCGAGACGTGATCATCTCGGAGAGATACTTTGAAGTCCCGTGAGACTCCTTGCACGTCACACCCTACTTACAAACAATTTCTCGGAGACACTTTAATGTCCCACGAGACGTCAAACTCCAATCCTGGACATTCACAGTGGCTGCAGGTATTCATTCTAACCGTCGTCTTCCTTAGTGACCAGTTGTTGCTGCTAATTAACTTCTTTTGCCTTAATTTTAATTAACTTGACTCAGGCAGCCAAACAATAATGAGACACAGAACAAGTCGCCACATGAGCAGCTCACCTGTGCCTATTACACAATATCTGAAAATAAAGAAAGGTGAAGGTCTCGGTAAGGTTGATCTCTCAGGTCACCAAAACATTTTGACGATGTTCTGAGAAAAAACAGGAAAATCATCAGTTAGGGAAATGTCTGCTGTGGCAGAATGAGAGCAGCAACAAGCCATGGAATTAACTAACTGGTTTAATTAACTCATTAAGAAACTCGCTGAAGTGAAATTGGTTGGAGTTTGAAGCCCCAGTTTAGCTGGTCATCTGTCGACTCGTTTCACATCTCATTTCTGTTTGGCTGCCATTTCATGAAGAAAAGAATCAACTCAGAGGACTGAATCCTTAAAAACAGGGCTCTTTAAATGAAGGGTAAAGGAGATAATTAGCAGTGAAAACTGGTCACTGATTAGGAAAAGGGTCAGAATGAAAACCTGCAGCCACTGTGGACTTCCAGGCCTGGAGTTTGTCACCCCCTATACTAGAGGAACCCTCAAATACCATAATTCTGCAATTATTTATGAATTCTTCTCGTTAGTTGCTATCATAGTGACCTATTTTATATTTGAAAGATCAGCATCAGTGTGGCAAATGATTACTGAAATGTAGGGTCACGTCCGAATTTGTTTTTGTACCTGCTTATGTTAGTGTTGGTCACTTGCAGCTGAGAGTCAACTTGATACATAATGCTTAACATGAATTTATAGCACCACAGCTGATTCTAGGTCAAGAACGTACGAAAGTTCCATGCATGGAGAATTTATTTTGTGCTCCAGGAGACACTCCCACTTCTTCATTCTGCTCGTCATTTATCTGCCACGGTCTCGTGCCAGTCACGCTGTGCTACTCACGTGAGATCAAGTTGGCCTCTCGAGGCCACTTCACCACCATCACTATTAATGTTCTGCAGAGCAGATGAAATGATATAAGGACTAGAATTAGAAACGTGAGTCAGATAACAAGCTAAGTTCATAGCCGTAGTTTCACACAGGGCAGATAGTGGGACATAGTGGTTAAAACTTTGGACGTTGGACTTCAAACGTCCGTTCCCGTCACTGTGCGCTCATGAGCTTGTCACTTTACCTACCAACTGGAAAAATCTGCTTCTGTATTCAAAACTTTGTTCCTAAAGCCTTAGCCACATCTTTTTTTTTTTTTTTTTTTCTGTCTTTCTTCTGTGCTCAGAATGACCTAGAAAATTCCTGATCATCAAACAGCATGGTTGCTAGGCGACTAAAAATAAGGATGCATTTTGACAGTTGCCTAGAAGTTTTGTGTCATTTTTGCTCGACTCATCTCCATATGAGACATTCACACGGCTGGGTGGTTGGCTTCAACTCTTCACTTTAAGTCAGACATCAGACTACTTTGTTCTGTGTAGCAAAGCTGCGTCTGTTGGGCAACACCAGGGCAAATGTTGGTTGGTTGGGAGCATACACTGCCTCAGCCAACCACACGACAAAACCGAGTGCAGCGGGTGGCACATCAGCACCACACTGGAACAGTGGGAGTATTTTTTTCAGTGGCTGTGGTGCCAGGCCTGCCATCAACTCCCCAAGGTTTCCCTGTAAGCTGGAGGACCTGCTTGCAGGGCTGGATTCAGACTAAAATCATACTCGGGATGAAGCAATTGCAGCGTTAATGGGTCTCTCTTAATTAGGACCTGTCATTCACATTGGTGTCTGCTCCTCAAAAATGACTTCAGCCATCAGGTTGAGGCACCTTTGCATGTGCAAACATGTAACCAGGAATTCATTATTCCAAGATGATTAAGCCATTTGGCCCCCATAGTGCAGCCCGCTGTTACTGACTAGTGTCCCATATGAGTCGAGTTTATCACCCAGTGGGTTCCATGCACCAATGAGTTCTTTGATGGATTAAGGAGAAACTTGAGAGCACAGGACAGTCTGAGGCAGTGCAGTTGGCCACCATCTACTTCACACACTTCTCATTCTTAAGAGTCCCACAAATTTATTTCAGTTGGCATTACACACACATACAGGTACATCTCCATACATTAGAATAATCATCAAAAAGTTAATTTATTTCAGTAATTCAATTCAAACTGTGAAACTCCTATATTACATAGATTCATTACACACAGAGTGATATATTTCAAGCCTTTATTTCTTTTCATTTCGCTGATTATGGACTACAGGCAATGAAAACTCAAAATTCAGGTGTTATGGAAGCCCAGGATGCTTTGATCACAGAGGGCCTTCAACTCGTCTGCATTGTTGTCTCTGTTGTCTCTCATCTTCCTCTTGATAGGTTCTCTACGGGGTTTAGGTCAGGCGAGTTTGCCAATCTGGCCAATCAAGCACAGTGATACACACCATGGTCATTAAACCAGATATTGGTACTTTTGGCAGTGTGGACAGGTGCCAAGTCCTGTTGGAAAATGAAATCAGCATCTCCATAAAGCTCGTCAGCAGAGGGAAGCATGAAGTGCTCCAAAATGTCCTGGTAGACGGTAGCACTGACATTGGACTTGATAAATAAAACACAGTGGACTAACACCAGCAGATGACATGGCTCCACAAATCATCACTGACTGGAAACTTCACACTGGACCTCAAGCAACTTGGATTCTGTGTCTCTCTCCACTCTTCCTCCAGACTCTCTGGACCTCGATTTCCAAATGAAATGCAAAATGGACTTTCATCTTAAAAGAGGATTTTGGACCACCGAGTGACAGTCCAGTCCATTTTCTCCTTAGCCCAAGTAAGATGCTTCTGACATTGCCTCTGGTTCAGGTGTGGCTTGACACAAGGAATGCTGTGACAGTTGTAGCCCACGTCCCGGATACACATGTCTGTGTGTGGTGGCTCTTGAAGCACTGACTCCAGCCGCAGTCCACTCCTTGGGAATCTCCCCCAAATTCTTGAATGGGCTGTGCTTCACAATCTTCTCAACGCTGCGCTTATCCCTATTTGCTTGGGTACCTTCTTCCTTCCCCTCGACTTTCCATTAATCTGCTTGGATACAACACTCTGTGAACAGCCAGCAATGACCTGTGGTGGCTTAGCCTCCTTGTGGATGGAGGGTGTCAATGACAAGTCCGCAGTCTTTCCCATGATTGTGTGGCCTGCTGAACCAAGACTGAGAGACCATTTAAAGGCTCAGGACACCTCTGCACTTGTTTTGGGTTAATTAGCTGAATGGAGTGGGACACCACGAGTCTACAATATTGAACTTTTTCTTTCTGAGATACTGAATTTTGAGTTTTCATTACCTGTAAGCCATAATCAGCGAAATGAAAAGAAATAAACGCTTGAAATATATCACTCTGTGCGTAATGAATCTATATAATGTATGAGGTTCACAGTTTGAATTGGATTACTGAAATAAATTAACTTTTCGATGATATTCTGATTTATTGAGATGCACCTGTATGATTTCATGAAAGAACTACCATAACCCTCATACAGCCAGAATCAAGTATGGTGGCTTCATAGGGCAGAAGGTGCTCTACATGACTTAACAGACATCACATGAGTCCTTCCCGTAGATGATTCTTGTGCTTGTTGAGGGTTGGCATGGCTGAATGTGGACCAGCATTGCTGGCCAACACTTTGAATGAGATAAACACATGAGTTTGGAGTTATGCACATAGGGTCTCCAACATAGGCACTGCAGTCTGGTACCCCAGCGTGATGCCATTTTCTGGATGCTGCATGAGGGCTTGTACCCATGAGGGAGGAAGATGTAGAGAATCAAAATATCTCTGGACAAAATAAAATCCTAAATGTGAATCCTTATAGCAACAAACCAAAAGATCAAACAGGGGAAGACCATGAGAACTGAGAAACAGGGGAGGCTGTTAAAGTGAAAGAATTAGGAAAGCTTATGGAATTCAGGTGAGTCTGCCATCACTGGCAGAGCCAAGCAATAAAAGAGGCAGTTGACTACAAACAGCCTGGCAAACGACATGGGTGTGTTTGAAGTCCTTGCAGGATCCTTCGTAGTTCTTCTCCAGTCAACCAGTTTCTCTGATTTATAAATGTACAAACATGCAGTGGACGTGAGGTGACAGGTGCTGCATCTTCCACAGGATGGCGCGGCAGATGGTAGCAATTACAGAGGAATTCACCTTGTGTAGCCCCAAGCACAACACTCTTTAGATGTGGACCCATCTTGCAAAACTCCCCTGCGCCCATGCGATGATTCCTCCCAGCAGACATTTACTGTAAGGGAAAGCAGATGGAGTTTTGTAAGTTTGTGACAGAGGTTAGTCGGCACCCCAATTCTGAGGCCAATGCCTTCAACTGTCCCCTGCTGAGCCTGGGATTGAAGTGTCTGAACAGTTTTCAGTTGGTGAGAAACTATGGGCCTCCGTCAATTGGCTGGTCATTCTTGCAGCAGTGTCTCCAATCTCAGGCCTCTCTGTCCAATGAGGATTAGTGCAGGCCATGTGCCAGTCTGGTTTATGCCAGTCCTGACAGAATTGCACCTGTAAGTGAGTGCTAACTTGCTGTCCATCTTCTTTATGTGGACACTGATTTTAACACACCTTACACTGCGACCTAGACGCCTCATCAGTGAGGTAACCTGGGATCATCGGGTATTCAGAGTCTTTCGACATCATACACCCTCACCCAGGCACCCCAGCCAGGGTCGATCAGTCCCTGACTTGTGTCTAGGTAGTTTATGTGGTCTACAGATCACTCCTTTTGATCCAGAGCCATCTTGATGCTTTCTCAGGGGCATCGTTGATGTTCCTGATGGCTCTCTTATTGTGCAGGCCTCTGGTCGGTAAATCCTAGACGGCCAAGCTCAGTGGGGTAGCAACGGGTCTTCCTTCCCCTGCTTCGGAATTCGTTTAAGAGCTCCTTGTGCTTTACCTCTTTTCCTCTCAAAACACCTCTCCCATCCGGTCTTCCAAGGGCACAGTCAATTCCAGTAGGACCATCTGCCTTAGTACTTGTGACATAAGAACCATGTCAGGCTTTAGTGAGGTCACAGCGATGGTATCTGGGAATTTCAGCAGTCTCCCCCAAGTTGACCTCCAGCTGCCAATCATGGTCTGTTCCCAGAAGGCCCCCCTGTTAGATATGTTGCGGCTTCTCTCTGTTGGTGCCTACAAAGAGAGGTCCCTGTGCCGATGGCCTCTGCAGTAACCCTCAGCATCTGGTCGTGGCACCACCGACAACGTTCCTCTCTCCCCAGGGCTTTTGGGCAGCAACTTAGAATATGTTCCATGGATCCTCTTCCGTGGCACAGTGGGCACGCAGGGGCTTCTGTCAGTCCCC
Organism: Erpetoichthys calabaricus; assembly: GCF_900747795.2. NCBI lineage: Eukaryota > Metazoa > Chordata > Cladistia > Polypteriformes > Polypteridae > Erpetoichthys > Erpetoichthys calabaricus. The sequence goes on along the minus strand of NC_041409.2, from coordinate 96,927,616 downwards.
AGGAGAAGAGATTAGTTGGAGGCGAGAAGACATTGTAAACTGACTGGATAAGGAATGTAATCCGGTGCGGCTCAGATTTCCACAACTCTGACCACGAGATCTTCCGATCCATTACCTGCTCCCATCGAGTCCATGCTCCTTGCTGTCACATCCCAGCCATCCTGCAGGTGCGGGTTTCCGCCACCCCCGCACTGTGGTATGAGTTGTTTCCTGATGGTTTTTTTCACCCCATGGTATCTTTTGTGGTTGTCTTACAATTTTTTATTATTATTTTCCATTTTGCTGACACCCCCTTTTTTTGATGACTTAGAAGTTTAGAATAACAACAACAACAACATTTATTTATATAGCGCATTTGCATACAAAAAAGTAGCTCAAAGTGCTAAATTATAACTGCTGGCAGATTTTTATTTACTGTTTGAGTGCCGTGAGCCACAGGTAGGAAATGAATTAGAAGAGACCCAGGGCTTTGAAGTCCAGTGCTTTAGACACTACACTGCTGCCCTCTGCTGGAGGACTGTGTCACTCACTTCTACTGATTAAATGGAGTGCTGGCCTGTAAAGAGGACGCACTTGAGTAAGTGGGCCGTTGACCAGTGAGAGAAGCACCCGACCATGTGGAGTGGCAGCCTATGAGTGAAGCCTGTCAATACTTAGGATGGAGACCTCAAAAGCTAAGGTCTCCTTAAGCAGGAAGTGAGTGGTACCACACAATGGTAGATAGCTACATTTATACAGCGCCTTTCTAGACACTCGAAGCACTTTATACAGACAGTAGGGGAACCACTGCACCGCCACCAGTATGCAGCATCCACCTGGATGAGGTAACGGCAGCCATTTTTCACGCCAGTACGCTTGCCTTACACTAGCAATTGGGTGGTCAATAGGTAAGAGCAATAGTTAGCCAGTTAAAGACAGAGGACGACTAGAGGGCTGGAATGGACAAGATCCTGGTGGGCAAGTTAGCCAGAACATTTTGGTTACAACTCTACTCTTTTCGAAAGATGTCCAGGAATCTTTTCATGACTACAGAGAGTCATCTGTCTCATCTGAAGGAAGGCTCCATTTGTAAAGCACAGTGTCCCTGTCACCGCACTGAGGTATTGTGATCCGCACACAGGCCACAGGATAAGCGCCCCCTGCTGGCCTCACCAACACCTCCTCCAGTAGCAACCAAAGCTTTCCCTAGTTGGTCTCCAGTGAGAAAGATAAGAAGACGTGATGCTACACAGTGGTAAACGTGGCCCTGCTGTCCCAACATTTTTGTGCCGTGTTGCTGCCATCAAGTTCAAAATGACCTATTCTATTACAATGGTACATTTTGTCAGTTTAGACATTTGATATGTTTTTATGTCCTATAGTAAATAAAATATGGCTGTATGAGATTTGCAAATGATTGCATTTACATTTTACACAGTGTCCCAACTTTTTTGGAATTGGGGTTGTATTACGAGGGACGTTCAAAACATTTCCGCACTTTTTTTTTAAACTCTATTTATAACTCTAGAATTTCAAAAACAAATGACATCACTTTTCTACATAGTCACCTTCCTTTGCGATGCAATTTTCCCAGCGTTGTACCAACTTTTTAATGCCCAATTACTGCACCTCCTGCCTTAACCGTTTGCAACGAAATTACGAAAGTTTTTTAAACATCCCTTGCATTATTATTATTATTCTTTTACAAATTTGTTGTCATCTATTCATAGTTATTTACAGAGAATATTAAAGATCTAAATAAGGGGTTCTTTCTGGAACCGTCATTTGGATACCGTATATACTCACATTTTAGTTCACCCGCAGATAAGTCGGTGCTTGATTTTACCGGATAATTTCCAGTATTTTATAATGTCGGTCATATAAATCGAATGCGGAAAACTCGCGCTATTGGTCCAAGAGATTACGATATGCTAACTCCCATCTGAGAGAGTCACCACGGAGCACACAGCCTTTTTTTCTATGTATTGTGTCTACGTGACCACACAGTATTTAATACCCGATCTATTCCAAAGCAACGTTTGCACTGATTTGTGTTTTTTGTATCTCACACCCTCATACACCTTTATCGTAAGAGCATCCCTTATCTACGATGGAGCGTTCGATCAGAAGAAAATATGAAGCTGGTTTTAAATTAAAAGTCATTGAAGTAGCGAAAGAAATTGGTAACTGCGCTGCTGCAACAAAACTCAATGCGTCTGAGAAACTGGTGTGAGATTGGAGGAGGCAAGAAGATGTAAAAAAAACAAAACATAAGTGTCTCATTTTTGAAGGGGCGTACAATTCAGGGTCTGATTTTATGATCGATTTTTCAGGTTTCAAGACCCAACTTATACGAGAGTATGTACGGTAGTTGTTTAGGGAACTAAAAATGGTTCCCCTATAGTAGCAATTTTCAACTGGTGTGCTGTGTAGAGGTCCACAGGTGTGCCATAAGATTTTTAAACAAATTAATTAAAGACTCTTTTTTTAAAGAAATATGATGCAAAATACGTCGACGATGCACCTTTTATACCATTTTAATTGATTTATATATAATTTTAATAATATTCATATACTATATGTGAAATATAAAACAGTGTAGTGAGAAGTCAAGCAAAATGACCCCTTTTATTGGCTAACTAAAAAGATTACACTATGCAGGCTTTCGAGGCAACTCAGGCCCCTTCTTCAGGCGAGATGTAATCAATAAATGTGTGATTTCATGCATTTATAACCAGTTTTCTCAAGTTGTTAAAAATTTGTATGCTAAAAATTATTTTGTATAATCAATTTATACGAACATTTACTTCAGTATTTATTAGGTTTATGTTGCACGCACACCGTGCTGTGTGATTATTCCAATGAACGCGTCTTATTGTCGAGCCCATTTACTGTCCTTGTTTATCCTCCCACTACTCTGTGGCTGAATTTGATCACACATACACATGTAGTATAATAATAAATAATAATAATAATTCTTTACGTGTATATAGTGCTTTTCTCACTATTCACTTTGCAAGAAACACGCATTGAGGACCCGGACACAAACCCGTGATCTCCTTACTGCGATACAGCAGCGCTACCGCTGTGCCACCCGCTCATAATACAAGTAAAGGCACCTGATAATTTTGAGTATTTTTTTTTTTTTTTATTGCAAAGTATCAAATAAATAGTTTCAAAAAGATTTTTTTTAAAAAGCCACTTTGGACCATAAAGGGTAGGTAATTACTATTTTCGTTTTTATAAATCAATTAAAATTATACCTATTTTTTTTTTTTTTTTTTTGTCTGATCTGCAAAAAATATATTTTTGGTGTGCTGCAAAATTTTAGTAATTAGTTTATGTGGGCCATGAGGTTGACGATTCTCTGCCCTCCAGCATCGCTCTGAATGTCCACTTTTGGCACCTTTATTTGTAATTGTGTACTTAAATGATGACGGGGTATCAACTTCATGGATATGCCACCATTTTAAAGCTTCTGTCACTTTTAGAGTTTATGTTTTCTATTCTGTTGAAGAAATGGGCACAATTTTATTCACTTGAGTAATGACAATATTTTTAATAAAAAGCCAATAAATGTGATTTGGTTTTTTTTTGTCTGTGACATCAAATAGGTATCGAGTATGATAAAATTTCATATGTGTTGGTATCAAACGCATAATTTGTGGTATTGTGCCATGCCTAGGAGATACTGTCACTTGATGGCTGGCGACAGCACTTGACTAAAAAATTATTTTTCCGTTTTCAGTCTCCTGTCCAAACGGAGGTTGAAGAAGAGCCAGTCGGCTTTCCCGGATCTAATTTTGTTGCTGTCATTGATACCACACAGGTAGGTCACCCATTTAGTTCTTTTTGTTTTATTGGGGGTCAGATATTCATTGAGATTTATGAGAAAAAGAAATTATGACACCAACAGCCAAATGAAAGCAATTGTAACTGCAGTAGTAACAGTAAAAATACACCTCCACTCACCCACCAAATTTGCCCTGTTTAAAAAGGCAAAGTGGAGACCATTCTGCAGAACCTAGGAGTGAAACGCAGCCCACACGTCATACCCCTCTGATCCAGAATTTAAGAAGCAGGAATAAGTGAATGACGTCAATCACCGGGTATCCGGCTCCACAGTATTCTCACAAGATCACACCATTTTATTATGTGTGACGCAGATGACCCGTTGATCACCACCCCTGAGAGTTTTAGGGTAGCTGGTCCCTCTGCCAAAGCTCAATTGGTCTTGAACTTCTCGGCTCTTTCGCTGACTGTTGCAAACCTCAAGTCCGTAATCTTGGTGTCATTTTTGACAGTCTTTTGAGAAACAGATTAATAACTCCGTAGTCAAAAAATTGCTTTTTCCCACTTCGTTTTTCAGCTAAGGTCAAACCTTTCTTTATCTTCTAGGGATCTTAAGAAAACTAATCCTGCTTTCATCTTTCCTCAGCTTGATTACTGTAACTCATGTTCTCAGATCAGAAAATCCCTGATACGCAGGTTGCAGTTGGTTCAGAGTGTCGCTGCCCGTTATTTGGTTGGGTCAAGAAAGTTTGGTTCTGTTTCTCCAATATTTGCTTCTTTACACTGGCTGCCTGTAATTTTCAGAATCGACTTTAAAATTTTTGTTGCTAGTTTTTAAATCGTTACATGGGTCTGCTCCTGCCTATTTATCTGAATTGCGTGTTTTACACCAGCCATCCAGAGAACTGAGATCTACCGGTCAGTTGTCTCTTGTGGCCCCTCGTGCTAAGTGTAAAACTAAGGGGGGCAACTGCTGCACCTCGTCATTACATTAAAGAGTCCCCTTCAATTGAACTGTTTAAAACGAGACTGAAGACGCATTTCTGTCCTCAAGCTTTCAGTGACCTTCTACTCTCAGTCACCTTCTTTCTTTTTCTTTAACTCACTGCTGTTTTATTGTATTTTATTTCTGTTTATTTTATTTATGTACATTGTATGTTTTAATGGCTACTTTGGCTACTGAATTACCGACGTTGTTTTAAATGTGCTCAATAAATGAATTGACATTGACGAGACTGAAAAATGAGGATTGCCAAGATGCAAAAGAGATACAGGCCCTGAAGATTCTATCGTAACTCCCGTTCGAATGAAGCAATCTGAACCAAAAAAATCCGCTCTATACCTTGACGTCTGTGTAATCGATTGCATTACATGCGATGCTGGATGTGATTTTTTGCCGTTCAGTGTTCCTGACCGCATTGGCAAGCCTCTTGGCGGTGGGGGTAAGGGATTGGAGGGGGACAGCAGAGGTTTCACATTGCATGTTTTCCTTCAAATCTTCCACAGTGTGAGGCTTGTTCTGATAGAATTTTCATTTGAGCAGACCCCAGAGGAAGAAGTCTGGTGGTGTCACATCCACCGTCCGTGGTGACCAAAGCCCCTTTGAAATTAACCAGTTGCCGAAGAGAGGACTCAATTTCTGCCCTGCTCCTTGCCACCCAGAGTTGATTGTTTGCTTTCAGTTGCACTTCCAAGCACTAGGATGCTCCAGGAATAGCGGAACGAATCACAAGGATTACAACTCGCCACAGGAGGGTGCCAATCAGCTTGGTGTGCAATGGAGAAGGGGATTACTTACACCTGATTGAGCTTACGAGTACTTTTTTGGGGGGGTGATACTTTATCCATCTCAATGACCTGAAGACTGCAGCCCACCAACGGTCACTGTCCAGTCTGACTGAGCTTGAACAGTTCTGTAATGACGAGTTGGCAGCGGAGATGTGCAAAGATGGTAGAGAAGAATCCCAACAGACTCAAGACTGTGATTATTATTATCTTCTTGTATTTTGGTGCCCTCTATGATGCTACGAGGGTAATTGTCGGTGCAACCATCCAGCTCGTGCTTCTCTTGTCAAATGCTGCGTCCTACTGGGCGGTTGTCTCTTTTATCCATGCCAGGTGGAAGGGGCGGAGCTTGGGTTGGACCTGACATCAGACATCTTCTGACCGTTTTTTCTCTGTTCTAAAGTGGGAAACAGGGGGACTGAATGAAAAATATTCGGACGTGAGCTTCAGTGGGCTTTGGGCCCTAGGAACCAAGTTATTCTATGATATTTCAGTAATTATTTACCACTCTGATGCTGATCTTTCTAGCGTATTATGGTACAATTGACAAGAAGAATTCATGATTAATTGCAGAATCACGGTATTTGAGGGTTCCTCCTAGAAGTGCCTCTTTGTCTTGCACGATTTGGCTCAAAAACTAACCAGCACATCGTCATCTCCTAAGTTTCGAGTTTGGGATTTTTCTGTCCAGCTGTTTCTGCCTCAAGAATCTGTGACACACACACACACAGACAGACACACTCATCATCGAGATATCACTGTTTTCGGAATCAGGGGACCCTAAAATGTCGAGATTCGTCAAAAACCGCAGATTCAAATTTTTGACGAAGCTGAAGCTTTTTCTCCTCCCTTTTGATGACAGTGATGAAATGCTCCACCTCCTTGATACACCCCCGGTGTACCCAAGTCCACAAAGCCTTTCCTACTTGAGAATGAAGACATCTTGTGTCGTCTTTTGACTTTGGCGATGAAGCCAGCTTTCTTCCAGCAGAGAGTCCCTTGTCTAATTTGTGCGGCGCCCTGTCTTTACATGCACTACACCTTCCATGTTTCTTTTTGAGGTGCTCTGAATGTTGTTTCCAGCCTCCTTTGCGTTTTTAATTGATGCTGCACACCATCTATCATGGTGAGATCGCGGTGTCCCCATACCCCACTTGGTGATTTCCTTCTTGTTGCTCCTGTTGCTGTTTCCTCTGTGTTGCATTGTATTCTTTCAGCGTTGTCCCGATTGTCTTCAGTCTTACATTGCACCTTTCACACGGTAGGTGACATGTCCTCCGGCTGGTGGCCTCTTGGTGTCATCTTTGTATTTCCTGAGGTATCACTGAGGTTTAAAGCTTAAATTTCCAGCCTGCCTCAGCCGCTCATCTGTACTCGTGTGACGCCACTTGTTGCAGAGGTGACACACATGGAGTGGTTGGTCGGGGGTTATCGTTGGCAACCGGCCTTTCTTTTATTTTTTTAATCTAAAGAAACGTATTTATTTGATATTTTTAAAGACTTTCCAGCAGATTTGGGTCCTAATATGTTTTCTGGACTTGTACATGAGCTGCTTGTTTTCGATGTTATACTTGATGCTCTGTAGAATTTGGACTTCAGCAAATAATGCAGAACAAAATATAAATATTGATGCCACCTTGCATGTTTTATCAAAGCTCATGGTGGCAAATAACGTTTCAGGACGCCCATCAGCCAGACATTGAATTTATTATTAAACAAGGTGAGATTCAACCAAAAACAGCAGCAGGAAAGTTTTTTCCATCAGAAATCACTCAAACATCACAGACCAGATGTCGTAACGTGGTCTACAGCTGCCAGCAACGTCCTCCTCATCGAACTTTCCATCCTCTAGGAGGGGGGTCTACCAGTAGCACATGAGTACAAGCACCTCAGGTACTCCGAGTTGGCAACAAAGTGCAAAGAGGCAGGCTGGGAGACTTCCATCTACCCAGTAGAGGTCGGATGCAGGGGCTTCATAATCAGGCTCCTGTGGGCTTATGGGTGTGACTGGTACCAACTTACAGAAAGCCATTGAAGAGAGCTGGCAGAGGAGGTGGAGAAGGCATAGCTACTGGTTGTGGCTGCGGAGGAAAGCTAGTTTATGGGACTTAAGCACACAGTAAGGTCAGATGTTGGGGTTTTGGGGGGAGACGTTCCCAATTGGAGATGCACTGGGTAGGGTGTGTAGAAGAAGAATGTTCTCCTCAGCACCATGTATTTTGTGTGTTTAGTAAATTAGAATCTTTATAATAACTATTTTGTAACTTGCCAGTGAGAGACGCTTTGGCTTATGAACTAACAAAAATATGTTATTCCAGGGTTCAGGAGAAATAGTGTCCAGATGAATAAAATGTAAGCTGTTTCTTGTTTTTCCCTTTCTCAGAGTGAATGTTTCAGGGACAAGGTCACAAGGCTGCAGAACTGTACATGTAGTTTATGCAAAGGCGTCTCTCCTGTGCTTAGCTTCCAAAACACAGATAATGCTTAGCTCAACAGACATATTGTTTAACTTTACTGTTTTGATAAGGATGTTCTTTCTGTCTTATTAATCATGAGATGCTGAAGTATAAAAAACCCCTCCTGGCTTTTGATCAGGGTTCAATTGAGCTTTGCGGCAATAAGTTATACTCTTTTGAATCTCTACTTACTGCGACTCCGAATGAATAAATAAAGTGAATTGAGAAAATATTATCTGTCTGCTTTCCAGTGTGCCTTTTTCGTCCACAGGTGCAAAACATCAGTGAGCGGTGGCACCACCAGTTGACCAAATGGGCACTGGTGGAGATGCAGCAAGCAAATGGCGTGCAGAAATAACACCACCTGTACAGTAAATGGACTCCTTCAGATGCACGCATTCCAGTTGTTGCTGCTTTTCACATTTCGTGTTCTCCTGAAATGTTCAGCGACAGTTCCACACTGCCCTCTTGTGGTTTTAAAGCTGTGTTGCTTAGTGTGATGTGTAGCTATTGTCCACTTTTAGTACTCTGTCTGGATTAGTGGCCAGAAGCATATGGCAGAGGATTGACGATTTTACTGACTTTCTTTCCAGACGTCACACCCAGCACCATCAAGTCCTCCGATGCCTTTTTTGTTTTGTTTTGTGTGTGTACGTTTACCTAAATGATTGGAATTTCTAGATTTGCTCTTCTTTCCGGCTGACACATCAGTTTTCTGGTAGGTTAACTTCCATTCAGTTGGAAGAGACACCATCTAATGGCACTAAATCCCCCCTATGCTTGTTTATTGATTTCCTGTAGTACCCACCAGCTTCGATCCAGGAGCACTGAAGGATAGGCAGATTGAACGTCTATAAAAAGTATTCATCTCCTTATACGTTTTCTGATTTTATTGTTATACCGTATATACTCGAGTATAAGCCAACCCAAATATAAGCCGAGGTACCTAATTTTACCTACAAAAACTGGAAAAACTTACTGACTCGAGTATAAGCCTAGGGTGGGAAATGCAGCAGCTACTGGTAAGTTTCATTAATCAAAATAAATACCAATAAAATTACCGTACATTAATTGAGGCATCAGTAGGTTAAATGTTTTTGAGTATTTATTTCAAAGAAAAACAGTAAACTAGCTCTGTAAGTGGAGAAGATGGTCAACAAAACAATATGGTATCTCTCTCGCTCGCTCGCTCGCTCTCTCGTGTGTGTGTCTCTCTCGCGCCCGCGTGTGTGTGTGTGTCTCTCTCTCTCTCTCTCTCTGTCGCTGCACAGGGAATACACAGGGAGAGACTGAACACGTGCAGGTTGGTGGGGGCAGCGGGATCTGAATCGAATATAAGCCGAGGGTGACGTTTTTCAGCACATTTTGGGTGCTGAAAAACTCGGCTTATATTCGAGTATATACGGTACTAACTGTGTAAGCCCGTGCTGCAAAAAGCCCGGGGTCCTAGAAACTATTGAAATGTAGAGATGTCGGGTTAGGGTTTCGCCCTTGAAAGGAACTACCCTTTGCTAGGAGGATTTGTTTTGCAGATGTGCTCGCCTGACTTGTGTATTAGCGGCTAGGCGGCTTTGTCTTTGTTCAGATGTTTCGTTTTGCCGATGTGCTCGCCTCGCTTCTGTAATTGCGGATAAGCGAGTGACTCTCTCTTTGGAGGTTTCGTTTTGCTGACGTGCTGGCCTCACTTGTGTATCCTAGGAGGTCGAGCCCTTACCCCGACTCCACCTCTCATTTCCGTGCCGGACAGACGCACACACTTTCATGTGTAGACGTTTATCCTGTATATAAGATAGTAGTGAATCACAGTGGATTTAATTAGATTTTTTGTGGCACCGATCAACAGAAAAAGACTTTCTAACTTCAAAGTATAAGCAGTGCCTTTATTTATCAAGTGTCTCAGAGTAAGAAAAACGGTCCTAAGTGGCACCTTGCCTGGGATGAGTGGAGGATTCTTCATAACTAATTCTCTTGCGCCTTCTTCCTTTAACCTCCGTTCTCTCTTCTCTTTTTTCTACCCTCACACTCGTGCTTCTCCCTTTTAAAATGGGGGACGTGGTACAGCTGTGACAATTAGCAGCTCCCGCCATCAATTACGGCCACGGGCGATTCCTGTACACTTAAGTGCGGGACCACCCACGTCGTGCACGGGAACCATTCTCGCCACGCTACCATGCACCCCCTCCCCACCCTTGAAACCGCGAGTGTGGAAGTTATTTATTTAAAATGGCAATCAGCCACGGACCTCACTTTAGCACATACTTATAATCCATCCATTATCCAACCCACTATATCCTAACTACAGGGTCATGGGAGTCTGCTGGTTCCAATCCCAGCCAACACAGGGCGCAAGGCAGGAAACAAACCCCGGGCAGGGCGCCAGCCCACCGCAGGGCACACACACCAAGCACACACTAGGGACAATTTAGAATCTCCAGTGCACCAAACCTTCATGTCTTTGGACTGTGGGAGGAAACCGGAGCACCCAGAGGAGAACATGCAAACTCCACGCAGGGAGGACCCGGGAAGCGAACCCAGATCTCCTAACTGCGAGGCAGCAGCACTACCACTGCGCCACCCTGCTGCCCCATACTTATAATCATATATATTAAAAACAGCAGCGGCCCTAACACTGCTGCCTGCTGGTCACCACTCTTAACATCGGCCAGTTCTGATGAGGTTCCCTTGCACCATCAACCCTTTGCTTCCTGTGTCTGAGCCAATTCTGCACCCACCTACACACATCTCCCAGAACTGCCACTTCTTTTAGTTTGATGCCCACCCTCTCAAGTGGCACCTTATCAAAAGTCAAGATAAATAATCTCATCTGCTCCACTCTGGTCGTATCCTGTTGTTGCTTCCTGATAGAATTCCAGCATGTTAGTAAAACACGACCTCCTTCTTCTGAATCCATGCTGACTGTTCAGAAAAACTCGTGTACTTGCCATGTGCTGCTCAATTGTATCCTTAAACGTTAAAATTATACAAAGTTATTGTCTGTCTGTATACCTGCATTGTTATCACTCTTTAATTTAATATTGTTATTATCAGTATGCTGCTGCTGGAGTATGGGAATTTCCCCTTGAGATTAATAAAGTATCTATCTATCTATCTATCTATCTATCTATCTATCTATCTATCTATCTATCTATCTATCTATCTATCTATCTATCTATCTATCTATCTATCTATCTATCTATCTATCTATCTATCTATCTATCTATCCCTTCCATTAATTCACCTGTGATGCACATTAAGATTACTGGCCTATAGTTGCTTGGATCTGCCTGGTCACCCTTTATATACGTATATATGCACATTCTTCATCCAGGTGGAAAAGTTTCTGGTGTCCTCGGAGATGACTAGCAGCAGAGAAGAAGCCTGAACCTTTAATGCCGGTGTGTTTAAATAACTTCAAAGAGGAAGAATAGTGCTGCCCCATGATGCACCAGTACAACAGCATGTAATGCTTTCTGCATCCTCCCCTCCCTCAAACCACTTTGCCTGTGTGGTGGACAGCAGATTTGAGATCTCTAAAGCCGATATCTTGAAATTTACCCCCTGAAAAGTGCTTCACAATGGCCCCTGTCTGCCTCGCTTTGTCCTGTTTGCTAAGACACTATAAAGCCAAAACTCCTCTTCATCATCCTCTACAACTCCTGCCAAGTCATTTGTGGATTTCAGTCTCCAGTGACACACCTTGTGCCGACCATCCAATCTATACATAGCTTTGTTTTATTGTGTTTCTTTTGTTAATTTTTCTTTTCTTACAGCTGGAGTCTGAAGATGAGGGAGACTTTCCAAAGAGCATTGAACTTCACGGAGACACAGGTCCTAGCGCTGCTCCATACCATGGGCCAGTCTTCCCACCGCCCGCTGCTGTAGTCTCATCAGCTCGTCAGGATCTGGCCGAAGAAAGGAACGAGCACAGCAAGACGCTGGAAAGTCAGCTGGTGGACTTGTGAGTGCCCTCTACTGGCAGCTTTCACCGTTTCCTCCTCCTTGTATATTCCTCTTTTGCTGATGGACACACTCGGTTTTATTTGCTTGACTATTTTAATGGTCAAAAGTTTTAGAAAAGTGTAATCAGTTGCAATGTAGTGAGTGACCTAAAGTGGTGAAAAGGAAAGCAGACACTTCCTGTTAAATGCCAGGCAGGCAGGAAGAGGCGGGTCCAGGTGGACAAACACTGGAAGTGATATCAGAGGTGGTGAGGTTGTCAATCATCTGGTCTGTAGCAGGAAGAGAAGAGGTGTTAGAATACAGCGCCACCCTGTGCATTGGCGGAGAATTAGCACAACCAGAGCCTTTAAGCTGTCCCCAAGGCGTATGTGTGTAACAATACATTAAACATGACATGTTTTTTTTTGTTGCCAACCTGAAAAGGCCATGTGCAGCCCTGTCTTGTTCCCCTAATGTAATCCGCAGTTGACTGCACTTATATTGCAATAAGGGCACCAAATGAGAATGACTCTGCTTTACTTAACCATAAACAGTTACATTCCATTAACACATAAGTAATCTGTGATGCCAAGGTGAGACTGACTAACATTGTTGCTCGGTAGCTTGGATCAACCCATGATTCATTTGCTTTGAATAAAAATCATTTATTTTGAAAATAGCTTTGGCAGACATGATGGTGCTGTACGTGGTGGATGGCTTCTTGGTAAGGTAACAGGCCCAACCCTCAGTTTTCCATATGGCTTATTCACTAAGCACTATTCATTGCTTCTCTTCCCAAACCCCCCGGCCTTGCGCTTTGTGTCTCTGCCGCTCGCGTATGTGGATTTCACTTTCACCAAACAACTAATCTTTTAATTCTCGCGGATAGGCCTCTTCATTGTGAAGAGACACTACTTTTCCCTGATGGCAACACGGATTAGACGATCTACAAGTCTCTGACTTAAAGTTTAAATCCGAACAATATATTCGATCTCTTTTCGTTGTTCCATTATTTCACCGAGTAATAATTTCCGTTTGTTTGCGCTACTGTGAGCGTTACTATCATTTTTTTGAGACTTCGAATTTTAGTATTTTCATTATAACCGGCTCTGCATGTGTACCGTGCCAATGTTTTTGAATTCTTTATGACGTTCTACTTTGTCATCTACTCTTTGTCTTTTATTTCTGGTCCCGGCTGTGGTTAAGTCTCTTGGCACAAAGTCTCGTCTCGCGGGACGTGAAAATGTCTCTCTGAGAAACTCACGTCTCGTCCCAGGATTTTTTTATTATAATAGAGAGATATTCACTTTAGTAACTTATCTACTGTTTGCCTTTTTTGCCCATTTGATCGCAGATTGTGGAAGTGATTGGAAGAAGTACGGCTTGTCTAAGTCTAGCGCCCCTCGGGTTGCCAGGCCGTAGGTCTTGGCAGTGTAGTTGCTGGTCCGAACGATTGGGCCAGCCGTTACAGCCGAACAAAGGGGAAGTATTGCTATAGTATTGTCAAAATATTTTCAAAATAGCCCTAAAGAATTGATATGTTCACCTGGCCAAAAGCTACTAGGTGACAAAAACGAGTGTGCCATTATTCCTCCATACAATGTTTCATCAGCGTTCGGGTCTTGTTTATGTGAGGAGGAAGGAGAATCACAAAGTCATCCGTAAACATGCAGGTAATTCGAAAGATTAAACTTGTCTCACATGTGATGCTGCACTCAATGTAAATTTCCGCCGGTGACATCTGCTCCTGCATTGACCTGAGCTTCTCGAGCCTCAGCACCGCTTCTACAGGACGAGGGGCTGCTAAGAATGGCCCATTGGGTGGTGAATCGGCTGGTATCGAGGTGCACAGTGCTGACTCTCTGATGCTGGGTGACTGACTTGTTGTGTTTTTTGCCACAGAGTGGAGAAGGAGATCTTGGCGCAAGTGATTGCTCACATGTATCCTGCTGACCAGCCTCCAGAGTTGGACAGCAACGCAGATGAAGACAGTGTGGCTTCAGACATTGGTGAGGTTTTCAGTGACGATTTCCGTGTCAGAGTGAAGTGTGTATGTGTTTAACGTGTGTTAGAACCAAAGGCGGAAACCTCTAGAGTTGCTTTGTCTAGTTACCTCACCATAGTGCTCATTCCCCACCTTCTTTATCACTTGAGGCTTTGATCTTAGGGGTGGGCTACTCCCTGTGAAACAGAAATGCAGAGCTGTCCCTTCCTATATGCAGATCACGCACTGCGTGTGGTTCCCGTGATCAGAGTGCAGATTTATCGTTAGGCATTAGGGGGCCTTAGTTGTCCGCGATTTAGGAGCTCCATTGGACAGCCAAATCAGATTGCAGGTTTTTGTTGATTGGTTTACTAGACTTGAGTCAGATAACTCCACCCACAATCCCAGTCTTTACCATGGGTGTACCCGGGGGCATCACATAACATCACTGACATATAATGCAAAGCAACAACCTCCTCAACAGAGCAGAGCTCTGGGGGTCCCCCGCTTGACTCTTTTGGGGTTATTGCTGTTATCATGAATCGTCAAATTAATGTCGCAGGCAGTCACCTTTTGTAATAATTTTCCATTAAGGAGCACAGAAAACAAAAAAAAAATGAAAGCATAAAGAAGAAGTTTGTGTTTTACAAATCTAAATGGTCTAACATCCCGTAAGATAGCTAACGTTACATTAATTAGTCTAGTGCTTTAGTGGAGTAACAATGGAGTAGCATTATGGGTAATAGTTTTGATTTCAAGTGTTTAATAGATGTTACAGTGCCTAGCAGACACATGGGTGAGGTTTATTTAGTACAGCCGTATAAACCTCAGGACCTACGAGTAGACACGCTGAATCGGTTTAGGGCCCTGGTTTGGCTGGGGACGGCGCTGCTGAAATGGATTCACTTTTGCACGCCTTGCGATGATTCACCTGTCCAGTTATCCGACTTTTCACTTGCACTTTGTCTCCCCAATTGTCTGCTGTGACAATTATGTGGAAATATGAATGTTTTCTTTAATATCTTGCTATTTTCCGCCTTTCTTGTGTCACATCCAAATAATTTGTTTCAGTTCATTTTTTACATTGCACTCTTTACCTGAGTGTAGACACAGAGTGACATCCTTACTCCTCCATTTTGGACTTTCACTTGCCATAAGCTGAACAAGATGTATTTGGCTTATAAAAAGTATAAAAAGAAATTAGCTGAAATGATGTAAAGAGCTAAATACTGAGAAGGTGAGAAGAGTAGCAAAGATCAAACAAAGTAATGCCAAGTGGGTTTGAGAATATGATGAGCAGCCAACAAGTGTGATGATCACAAAGAGAAGGATAATTAAAATAAATGGCAGACCAGTGTGAAATTAAAGTAGATGAAGTTCATGACATGCATGTACTAGACATTGTGACCACTACTATGCGAACAGCAGCCCTGGGTTCAAATACCCTCATTATTACAAAGAATACATTTTACACATCAGGCCCCCCAGTACTTTTCATTTCCTTTCTCCTCTACTCCTCCCCAAATGACCATAGTCCTCCTCTTCCTCCTCCTCTCCGAACCCCAGTTTGTCTGGGTGGAGCAGAGTGGCTTCATTTATGTACCTCTGATGCCACAACATTCCACCCAAGAAGAACTTCTGGGTCAGTCACAACATTCTTACAACAGAGAAGTCCTTCTCCATTAGGTTCTTCTGGCGGCACCCAAGGAACCCATTAGAGCTTCCTATTTGGACTACACCTCCCAGGCAGCTCTGCGGGCATGCACATTGGTGTCACACAGTCAGATGGATACTGTCACCTGTCATAGTAGAGGAGCACATGGCCTTGTGAGGCAGTTTCCCTCCATCCTTACCCATCACACACCACCTTCTGGACAAGTTCAGTTTGACGATGTGAATGAGTTAAGGGTTTCTGTCTCCATCAGTGCTGTGATGTCCAAGCAAAATGACTTACCCTGTGGTTGGCACAGGTGGCATGGGTATAAGGTTCCTAGGCTGACCATTAACTCTTTTTTTTTTTTTTTACGGCAGTGGAAGCTGCAGGAGGTGCTGGCCTGCAACTCTTTGTGGATGCTGGACTGCCAGTGGATTCGGATCTGATCCGGCAATTTGTGAACAAAGCAGTGGAGGAGATTGTCGCCATTATGTTGGGGCAGAGAGAAGGCGTGAGCAGAAGTCGGACTCCCCCACCATCAAACAGCAGAGTAGTCTCCCCGGTACTCCACATGCTTTACTTTTGACTTTTAAAGGAATTTTTTAAACGATTTTATTTAACTTTACTCCTGTGTCTGTTTGTTTGTCTGGGTTAAATCTTGCAGCTGATTTTAAATCCATTTTTGGTGAAGCGAATTTCTTCACATTTTGCATACGTGTTCAGTATCGATGACAACACAATAATCCGTCAGAACCGATGCAATTACATTACAAATTTTGCCGTAATCAATGATTATGCGATTCCCATTAACGCACACACAACAATGACGGAGAGAGAATATAGTGAGCTGTAGGAGCGTACAAGTGAGAGACGCATCGGGTCGCGCCCACTTGCCTCTTCTAGTGAGTGGAGTGGAGTCGGTAAATATGCGGACCGACTTTACTTATTAATTCTTGCAAAGGAGTCTCGCCTTGATGATCACGGTGAGGCAGTATTGCCGTAAGCTTGCCGTTCTGTCGTCCATATTTTGTTTTTGCAGCAACCAAGTGCTGATCCCATAAGAGCTTGAATAGAAACGTAGAGACCAAAATATAATTTGTTTTAGTATTTAAATAATTCTGCAAAGAAGATATATTATGTAATACTTTTAAAGAAACTTCCCATTCATGAAAAATGATTAAAAAAAATCATTTGCAAAATACTCAAAAACTAAAAAGTAAAACATAAAATATATAAAAAAAAGTTGTTTTTTTTAAGTAAAACGATTTACCTTAGTTATTAATGCACTAAAAAGCAAAAAATACATTTTTCTTTAAGAACAATTTTCATGGTTATATGTGACTAAATAAAATCTTGGGGCACTCATAAATTAATTTTTTTCAATCAATTAATAGAATAGCTACTTTCATCATACAATGTTATAGTTTTTTTATATTTTAATTCCCCACCATACTAAACATGTTTCAAAAATTGTTTGAATCAAGTCATTTATGTGCACCCCATGAATTTATTTAGTCACATATAATGACGAAAACTGTGCTTAAAGAAAAATATTTTTGCTTTTTAGTGCATTTATAGCTAAAGTAAATGAAATTTTTTTACCTAAAAAACTTTTTTTGTGTATTTTGTTTATATGTCACTTACCTCACATACTGTAGATTTACACTAACGGCCCATAAAAATTTTTAATCTCACATCTTCACGGAGAATCGTGATAACAGACTTTATACAGGGTGTCCTTAAGCTCTGGACACATAGGAAATTTATGACTAACTACCATATATACTCACGTATAAGTCGGGTCTTGAAACCCGAAAAATCAATCGTAAAATCGGACCCCGACTTATACGCCCGTTCAAAAATGTGACACATAATTTATTTTTTTTATATGTTCTTGCCTCCTCCAATCTCACATCAGTTTCTCAGATGCATTGAGTTTTGTTGCAGCAGCGCCGTTACCAATTTCTTTCGCTACTTCAACAACGTTTAATTTAAAACCAACATCATATTTTCTGCTGATCAAACACTCCATCTATACTAATAAAAGGCAAAGCCCTCACTCACTCACTCACTCACTCACTCATCACTAATTCTCCAACTTTCCGTGTAGGTGGCAGGCTCATTCCTTACAGCTTACTTACAAAAGTTAGGCAGGTTTCATTTCGAAATTCAAAGCGTAACGGTCATAACTGGAACCTCTTTTTTGTCCATATACAGTAATGGACGGCAGCTCGCTGGCCGTGGGAGGCGGGGTTGCGTATCGCGTCATCACACCTCACACGTAATCACGTGAACTGACTGTGAAGGAGAAAGGACGACCTTATATGGCGTTCGTTTATAAAACAGCGGACAGGCTGTGTAAAGGCAGCTTCACAAAAAAACAGATCCTTAACAAATTGTTATTGGTATATTTTCCCTCATTTTAAAAAAGGTTTTCATTTCTTCTTAATAAAAATTTAAAAGCAGAACTTCGCCGCTGCAAAGCGCGCCTGACTTTATTGAAAAAGAAACTAAACTTGCAGCGCCGCCGCTATTCAATGACACTTGCCTAACGCCTGACTTTATTGAAAAGAAACTAAACTTGCAGCGCCGCTCTTCAATGACAATGCACCTAACCTGCATGTCTTTGGACTGTGGGAGGAAACCGGAGTACCCGGAGGAAACCTAGACAGACACGGGGAGAACATTCAAACTCCATGCAGGGAAGCGAGCCCGGGTCTCCTAACTGGCACCTTCCACTGCGCCACCATACCGCCCACATACAAACTTAAAAGGTTTAAATAAAACAGAAATATATACCTTTATTTTTACTTCCTTAACTTGTGGAGGGTGTATCCTGTAGCAAAGCCCTAACTTTTTTCATGAAAGCCCCTTTCAGTCAGTAAGCCTTAAAAACAGGTGTAAAGCTAAACTTGCAGAACCGCTATTCAATTACACTTGCCTAACGCCTCTCCTAAGGGGATATACTGTGGGATCTGGGCATCAGTCAAAGCACCAATCACAGGCCCGATTAGAAAGCGGGAAGCTGTGATTTGTCGTCTCCCTCCCATTTAACAATCACAGCCCGTGTTACAACGCCCTATGTATGTATGTATGTATGTATATATGTATATATATGTATATGTAGATATGTGTATATGTAGATATGTATATATATGTATATGTATATATATGTTTACATAACCTCATTAACACACTACTTCTCCGCTGCGAAGCGTGGGTATTTTGCTAGTTAAGTAACATATAAAAGTAAATATCGTTTTGGGTGGATTATTCCTTTAAGTGTAAAGTCTGCCATCTCAGTATAATGAGCTTTTATAGCATCTTTTATGGCAAAATGGCTCTCAATACAGTCCACATGCCACTCACATGCCAGGGGCAAGCTAGTGGATTAAAGCCTGAAGTGTACCAAAAAACACACACCTACACCGTCATTCATATTGCCTTTTCTTTCTTTACCCTCAGATATCTGTGATTGCAACTCCAATACCAACACCACAGCAGAGCCCAAGGCATACTCCCTCTCCTCCACCCAGAATGCCAACCCCTGTCAGAACCCCTGACAATTCGGAGGAAGAATCCACACAGGAGCCTGAGGACACACAGGATGTCTCACTTCATGCCCTAGCCCAAAGAGAAGGTAAGTAAGCCTTAGATTTTTGGCACTAGCCCACATTGACAGCACTTTGAAGATGCCACTGTCTTCACTCAGAGTGTGTTTTTGGACTTTCAGAAGAAGAAGCACCATTCATTGTGGAAACACCGGCATGTACTCCAGTGCCATCTCCAAGAGTTCCAACTCCATCTTCACCTTCGATATCGGAAAAGACTCCCAGTCCAGTGCCTTCTCCTCATCCTAGTAATGCTTGGGAGAATGCTGAGCTGCCCCTGGAAGAAGAAGACCCCAGAGCTGAGAGTCCACGTTCCCAGAAACCAGTGTACGGTGTTATGTCCCGGGTGGCTTTTTCTCTGCACTTTCTCACTTTCCTTACTGATGAGAGTTTTCTGTTCAGATTTCTGAGAATTAGGAGTTTAAAATGTGTGTTTGAAAGGGTGACTACTATAAGTGCAGCATTTATCATACCAAAGAACACTCATGGGTTGTTATTTAATTATTGTACTCCCCCGCTATGTGATGACAACATAAAGGCGATTCTGAGTGGTCCTGCTCAAAGTGAGCTGGCCACCATATGTTTTGATGCCTGCAATATCTGATGGTTGGCTTGTATGCCTTCCGTATCTTCCAGGCATTCAGTAAATATGAGCAGCACTCGGCACTATACAGCATAAATGAGTACACACCCTCTGATCATAAAGATATACACTCACCGGCCACTTTATTAGGTACACCTTGCTATTATCGGGTTGGACCCCCTTTTGCCTTCAGAACTGCCGTAACTCTTCGGGGCACAGATTCAGCAAGTTGCTGGAAACATTGATCAGGGATTCTGGTCCATATTGACATGATAGCATCACACAGTTGCTGCAGATTTGTCAGCTGCACATCCATGACGTGAATCTCCCGTTCCACCACATCACAAGGTACCCTACTGGATTGAGATCTGGTGACTGTGGGGGCCATTTGAGTCTAGTGAACTCATTGTCATGTTCAAGAAACCAGTTTGAGGTGATCTGAGCTTTGTGACATGACGTGTTAATCCTGCTGGAGGGAGCCATCAAGAGATGGGGACACTGCGGTCATAAAGGATGGACATGGTCAGTAACAATACTCAGGTAGGCTGTGGCATTTAAACAATGCTCAGTTGATACTAAGGCACCCAAAATGTGCCAAGAAAATATCTCACACAGCACTATACCAACACCACCAGCCTGAAGTGTTGATACAATGCAGGATGGATCCCTGCTTTCATGTTGTTGCCCCTACCATCTCAATGTCGCAGAAGAAATTGAGACTCATCAGGCCAGGCAACATTTTTTCATTCTTCTGTTATCCAGTTTTGGTAAGTCTGTGCGAATTGTAGCCTCACTTGACTGTTCTTAGCTGACAGGAGTGGCACCCACCATGGTCACCTGCTGCTGTAGCCCTCCATCTGTTGTGCATTCAGAGAGGCTCTTTTGCATACCTCTGTTGTAATGAGTGCTTATTTGAGTTACTGTTGCCTTTCTATGTGCTTGAACCAGTCTGGCCATTCTCCTCCGACCTCTGACATCAATGAGGCATTTTTGCCCAGAGAACTGCCACTCACTGGATCCCTTTTTCAGACTATTCTCTGTTAATCGTAGAGATGGTTGGGCATGAAAATCCCAATAGATCAGCAGTTTCTGAAATACTCAGAGCAGTCTGTCTGGCACCAACAACTATGTCACATTCAAAGTCAAAGGCAGGTCATCTTGACGATGTCTACAGGCCGAAAAGCATTCAGTTGCTGCCATGTGATTGGCTGATTCAATATTTGCATTAACAAGCAGTTGAAAATGGGGAACCCAATAAAGTGGCTGGTGAGTGTATTTCTGTCTAAATTATGGCCATTACAGTTCACCGAAAGATAACAAAATTTAAATTTATTAAACATACATTTGATAACAAAGATAACACAATCTAAACTTATTAAACATACATTTGATAACAACATAGAAAAATATGTCATCAATATCCGTAAAATAAGTACAACGTAAATGAGGCAACATTGCTTAAATCTAAGGCTGGCAAAAAGGAGCACATCCTTTGCTAAATTCCACAAGTATGTAATATTCCAGTACTCAGTATGTCCGCCATTACTTTATAGTACAGCACTAATCCCTCTTGGTATGGAGTGTACGAGTTCACGGCATATTGTCAAGTCTGTCCTGTTCCGCTCATGGAGGCCGACCTCCTTGAGTGCTTTAATGTTTGACGGGAGGTGCAGCACAACTCGTGTCTTCAAAGTTCGCCTCAGGTGTTCCATAGGGTTAAAGCCAAGTGACATACTTGCCACTCTAGCACTTTTACTGTCTTCTTCTTTAAGAATGCAGCAGTTTACCTGGAAGAATTTTGTGATCATTGTCGTATTGAAAAACCACCCAATAACCTAGGCAGTGGAGAAAATATAGAATGCTTTCCTACAAGGTTTTGCACTACACAAGTGAATTCCTGATGCCATCGATAAACTGCAGTCCTTCCACCACTCCACAACTCGAACACCTTGCAAACTACTCACTGTGCTCCTTGCATTTGCCGCACCATAAATTTACATGCCGTCATATCCAAAATGATTAATTTTGGCCTCATCAGACTAGAGAATAGATTCTCCAATATCTTCACTTTTGTTAAAATGGGATTTTTCCTGTGCTGTTCTCACTAAAAAAGACTTTGTCACGAGGTTACAGCAATGATGGCAGCCTGATATTTTCATGGTGCTTGCCACAAGTCCATGCTTTTTTGATGTTCTATGTTATTTTTTGGCAGTTACTGTATTTGCTAATCCTCTTGTACCCTTGTCCTCTTCTGCGTAATGAAATTATTTCCTTCTTAAGTCTTCAAACAGCCCTCTCCCATGTGGTGCTGTTGTCTGCATTAAATGGATAATCTGCCCAAAAATTATTATTTGTTTTTGTTGCTTACGCAATGTAGGTTGTAGTTGTGGCCAAGAACAAATGTAATCCCATGTTTTTGTGGAGAAAGGACATCATAACATTCCTAGAATGGGACCCTATGGTGCGCAACACTGGACAACGTCAAATGCTGCGAAAAACATCCGTGGATGTAACTCGTGTCACATAATCCACATGTTCGTTCTGCTGTCATATGTTCAAAACATGCAAAATACATGCTTGTCTGCTAAAATATTCTTAAACAGTTACTTCTGGATTAAACAGAGCAAATCATAAACAGTAAACTCAGAGCCTCATGAAAGTCACTTTTTGAATTGAAGGCCCGCCTCTCCCCCTCATTCATTGGTCAAGAGTCCTTTCTCCAATTCAAATGCACCATATTGTGGATTGTGCCTTTCCTGTTTATTTTTTAATGCAGAGTTTTCCAGAAGTAAGTATTAATAGCATTTTTACAAAGAATATGTGTATTTTGGACGTTTTGACCATTTTCATGGATTACGTGACACGATTGTGGATTGTGCGACACGAATAACGTGAGGATTTTTTTTTTTTGGGACGTTTTTTCACATTGTTTGCCTCTGTGAAGAGTTGTCCACCATGTGGCCCCATTCTTTGAGAAATGTGATGATGTTTTTTCTCCATTAAACATTTTTCTTGGCCAGCACAGTAAACCACATAGGGTAAGTAACATAAAAAAAAAATAATAATAATTTCTTGGGTAGAGTATTCCTTTACAGGTGGGAGTCTTTCAGTAGGTTGAGTGCCACTTAACTGAAGGTAAAAGTGCTGAGTGTCCCTGATTGAGTGGTGTGGCTCAACAGACTCATCTGCTGATTACTTCCCCTTAACTAGCCTCATTTTATTATGCAATTTTTGTGAGGGCTGCTTAATTTTTCAACATGGCCTTTTATCATTTTTGTTAAAATAACACTATCATGATAGGTTCATGATATAGAAACCTAAAATTTGTTTAAAAAAAAAAAAAAAAAAAGAAAGCTGGATTTGCGCTGTACTAGCTGAAGTACCTGGCAATGCCCGGGTATATTTGTAGAATGGGTTAAGTAAAAAAAAAAAGCAGAGGTCGTGTGTGTGTTTTTTTAAATGGTAACCCTGTTGTTATTGCTAGCTGTCTCATCCATCAGCCCCACTTCCTCTCTATCATTGTCTCTACTCTCATGAGTCAAGAATTTATTCTTTTTGGGCCTGATGGGATTCTAGAATTGCAGTAACTCCTTGCTGGGTTTTAACCGTAACTGCCATCTTAGTTCAAGGTGGACAGCTCGTAGCATTTAACTTATGACGAAAAGCCGACAAAGCAGAAGTTAAGCAACAACCTTTTGATGGCCCCTTTGTGTTGTGCGCCACCTCCACTCTCGCACAAGCCTCACCCAACACCCCTCTGCCAACGCCCACGATACTCCTTTTAATATGACAGGAGATAGAAGCAGCCTGGGTAAATAATGTCACTTCTGATTGTTTTCCTTGCTGTCTGGCTTTAGTCTCTCCAGATGTTTCACTTGCTGTGAGCCAGTAGGTGGCACTGTTGTGCAAACTCTATCATACAGGAAAGTAAAAAACAGTCAGACCTCCTGGGGCAAAATGTTTGGTTTCAAATTAGTCTGTCTTGTCCATATGGTCCCAGAAAGCAACTAATGTAAAATGTGGTCCAGATCGAGTATAAGGTGTGGGATTATGTAGGGAATGTACATACAGACAGGCAGACATTGTCTTATATATAAACGTCTACGCGTGGAAGTGTGTGTGTCTGGCCCAGAAGTGCGAGGCTACAGCATGAAGCTCAAAGAAAGCGACTCTGTCGCCAAAGTGAAAACCGCCGCGAAAAGAGAAACTCACTTAGCCGCCGACACACAAGCGAGGTGAGCACATCAGCAAAACGAAACCTCTGAGGAGAGACAAAGAAGGATATCAGGGAGGCTAAAAGACAGTTGGAGAGGAATATACAATAGCAGATAAGGCAAAAGAAGACCCTAAGAGATTCTTTCAGTATTTTAGTAGTAAAAGAACAGTCAAGGAGGAGGTGATGTGCATCAGAAATAGTAAAGGGGAATTAAAAGATACAGACAGTGAAATAGCGGATGCCCTAAACTTAAATTTTTCTGAGGTGTTTACAAGTGAGCAAGTGGATAACCTCAGAGTGGTAACAGGGACTACCAAGGAGGTACTGAGGGATTTGGAAATTGTAGAGGGAGAAGAGCTGCTCAGATTAAATAAGCTGAAATCAAACAAATCACCAGCACCAGATAATATTTACTCTCGAGTTCTTAAGGAGGCTAGCGAGTACAGATATAAACCTTTGACACATATTTTTAGGAAGTCACTGCGCACTGGAGAGATTCCAAAGGACTGGAAAATGGCAAATATCATCCCATTATATAAAAAGGGTGGTGACAGGGCAGATCCAAGCTACTATAGGCCAGTAAGCTTAACATGCATCACAGGAAAATTAATGGAAGGAATTATTAAGGATAAGATTGAGCAACATCTGGCAAGGACTCTAAGCTATCGACTTCCCGACTGTTCAGAAGCCATTAAGAAGGCTAACAGAGTGTCAGGTTGTATAGCTCGATGTGTGGAGTACAAGTCACAGGAGGTTCTGCTCAACCTTTATAATGCACTGGTGAGGCCTCATCTGGAGTCCTGCGTGCAGTTTGGGTCTCCAGGCTACAAAAAGGACATAGCGGCACTAGAAAAGGTCCAGAGAAGAGCGACTAGGCTGATTCCAGGGCTACAGGGGTTGAATTATGAGGAAAGATTAAAAGAGCTGAGCCTTTACAGTTTAAGCAAAAGAAGATTAAGAGGTGACCTGATTGAAGTGTTTAAAATTATGAAGGGAATTAGTACAGTAGATCGAGACTGTTATTTTACAATGAGTTCATCAAGAACATGGGGACACAGTTGGAAACTTGTGAAGGGGAAATTTCGCACAAACATTAGGAAGTTTTTCTTTACACAAAAAACAATAGACACTTGGAATAAGAGACCAAGTAGTGTGGTAGACAGTAAGACGTTGGGGACTTTCAAAACTCGACGTGATGTTTTTTTTGGAAAAAATAAGTGAACAGGACTGGCGAGCTTTGTTGGGCTGAATGGCCTGTTCTCGCCTAGAGTGTTCTAATGTTCCTACATTGGCTTACTTAACTAGAAACTCGCTTACCCGCTGATAGACAATGGAGGTGAGCACATCAGAAAAACAAAACCGCTGAGGAGAGAGAAACTCTCTTAGTCGCTAATACACAAGCGAGGCGAGCACATCGGCAAAACTAAATCGCCAAGGAAGGAGAACCTCGTTTAGCGGCTAATACACAAGTGATGCGATTGATTGATTGAAGCGCCAAAATCCATGATTTCTAGGAGCCCGGGCTTACACAGCTAGTAATTTATATATATAGATACTATAAAGTGCCTACAGCATAAGCTGACATGTTTAATGTTAGTTGAGCTCAAGTAAAGGGGCTTCCTTGTCCTTAGCAGAGAATAAAGCACAGGACGAGAGCACCACCAGCTGCTGCTACAAAGCTTAACTTACTCATGATCGAGAGTTTCATTTCTGAGGAGATGCTGTATGTGGTTGCTATTCATTAGGCACAAGTAGAAAGCACCACAAAGCTAAAGTCTTCCCAAACAGAATAAGTTGGCCTGAAAGCTTTTGCCTTCAAAAAATACATATGCAAAAACTAGACAAAAAAAACTTTAAATGGGAATTGTTTTGCTTTTATTTAGCAAACAAAAAACACCAATGAGGTAAGTAAAATTTACTTGACAAGAATTCTTAAAATAGGGTAAATGATAGGTGCAAATTTTTTGATAAGCTAATAATTCTTACAATAAGGGAAGCAAATTTAATGTCATGATATAAATGCTTTTCAGTTGCCTAGATTTAATTTTTTGCAGTGTACAGTAGTTGGGGTCTGGCCACACGTGCGGCCCCCTGATTTAGTTGCCCCAGGGTGACTTCAATTCCTTGTCCCAGAGGCCCCTGGGGTGCCTGAATTAGCCTACACGTAAGGCCCTCTTAACAGCATTATGGGCCCCCAGGCAAAGCAGTGCATACAGCATACATAGATCAGCATGGGACCCCCAGGCAACTGCCCAGCATGCCCATGCGTTAAGACGGCCCTGCCTGGACAGGGTTTGACTGTTACCTCCAGGTGGTGCCCAAGTAGCAGCAGCTAGCTGTGCTCTCGGCCTTTGCCAAGCTGATGTTGTCAAATCCTGACCGATGCTCCTCACCCTCCATATCTGCTCCTTTTTTTTTTTAATTCTTCCTCCTTCTCCTTTAGTGAGATGTCTGTAGCTGTTGATGAAGAGCCGCATAGTCCCATTCCACCTTTACCACTACCAGAACACTCTCCATCACCTGAAGTACCAGTTTTGATCAAACGCACCGAGAGCCCTCCTGAGTCTGCATCTTCAGAGGAGAGCAGCGCTTCCCTGTCGGGCACAGAGACCGAGACTGAGAGCGCGGGCCGGAACATCTCGGAGGGCGAGATCCTCTTCAGCTCTGGGCAGATGCATGCAGCGAGAGGTAAAATCTAAAACTGTTGAGGGAAACTGTGTAGCTATGTAAGTATTGAAGGCTTGAGAGGGACTGAGTGGTCTCTGAGGTAGGCATTGCCCCTTTGTCACTTGAATGTGTACCTCATTGTAGCAGGGTAAGGAGTGAGGTGCTGGGGACATTTTCTTGCACTGACTTTGCATGTTCTCCACCCAGTTCAGATGAGATTCCTCCAATAGCCCCAAAGTACAGTCATGTGATAACGTAAGTCCTGTTTTTTCTTTTGTTTTAACGTATGTGAACGTATCAAGACCTGATCTTCATTTAAACCGTATCTTTAAATAACGGCGATGTATGAGAAAAGATCAAACAATGAAAACTTGACTTTGCAATAATTTATTCAGCCTAAAAATGAACAGATATGCCATTGTTATCGGGGGGGGGGGAGAGAAAGTCCACCCTTGGCTCTAATAGCTGGTGTTGCCCCCCTCAAGTCTAGCAGCTGACTGGGAGAAAGTTTCCCCCACTCTTCTGTGCAGAATGCTTTCAGTTGTGCAGAACATGAGGGCTGTCTTGCATACACAAACCCCCCCCCCCCCCCCAACCCAAGCAGCATTTCAGTGGCATTCACATCTGCACTTTGACTTGGCCATTCCAGAACCCTCCATTTCTTTCTTTTTGGTCATTCCTTGTTGGATTTACTGGTATGTTTGAAGGTCATTGACATGTTGCAAGATCTACCTTCGGCTGACCTTCAGTCTTCTGACAGGTGGTCTCACATTATCCTCAAGGGCCCATTGGTACAATGAAGAATGCATGCTGGGTTCAATGATGATGAGCTACCCAGACCCAGGCCATAGTATTTCCACCACCATGCTTTACAGCTGGTAGCAGGTTCCTCTGGTCAAAGGCTATCTTTGGTTTACATTTGTAGGAGTCCACCACCTCTACATCCACTCTGGACACAGAGGGTCTTTGGTGCAAAGAAAGATAATAAGCGGGTCCTTGGTTTGGCTGATGTGAAGACGCAGACAGTTCTGTTTGCACCAAGAAACAAAGGTCTCCTCTCCACCTGACTCCTCTTCTCCGTTTCATCCTTCTTGTCAGTACACCCCACAAGTGCTGAATCATCTGAGGATTTCTACAAGTGACATGACCTGCTGTTATATTTATAATAGTAGATATTCAGGGTGAAGAGAAAAGGAGGCAGGCCTGTTCCTTGTGACTCTCCAGTGTTGCTCACATAGACCTTGAGCCTCATAAACTGCGGTCCAGTCTGCCCGACAGGTGGTCCATTATCCAGGACTCCATAAGCACATCCACTTGCATGTCTCTGAGATGACCTCTTAACAGGGTTGGCTGTCTTCTGTTGCTTTGACCAAGCAACTGCGTCTTTGCCTTGACTGTCTAGAGCACATTGCTTCAGAAGTCCTGGTCCTTACCAAGGTGTTCATGGGTAATCTTTAGTCTTGTCTGTCCAGACAGCAGAGGTCTCCTCCTGGTACACCTCCCATGGAGGTCTAATTTGTGCAGCCTCTTTTTAATGGTGTACTAATGCACTTCAACTCCAACAGTGGCAAAAAGCTACCTGCTGGTCCCATGATGAAATTCTGGGGTTGTTAGAGTCTTCTTTTAGAATCCTGTGTTCTACTGTTGGGGTGGTCTGGGCAGGGTATGTTAGCAAGGCCGTCTTAATAGCATCATAGGCCACCGGGCAAAGCAGCGTGCTGGGTCCCCTGTTTTGCTAGCCTAGGCATCAGAAACATTGCGGGCCCCTGGGGCCTCCAACCAGTACCCATTGTGCCCATACGTTAAGACGACCCTGCATGTTAGTAGTTGTTTGAAATCGTCTCCATTTGTGGATGTTCTTCCTTACAGAGTAATGTCTGCTTTCCAGTTGTTTGGAGATCTTTTTCAGTCCTTTCCCACACTCGTAAGCATCCATAATCTTCTTTCTGAAGGCCTAAGAGAGCTCTTTGGGTCTTAGCATGATGAGAGCACACACTTCAACAACAAAACGCAAAACCAACCTAAATGTCTGAGGTTTAAATCAGGCAGGTTCAGTCAAGATCTTCTCTAATGACGTTCTAATCATCTACACCTGATTCTAATATGTGGTGTTGGAGGCAGAGATACCCATCAGAGTGGACTTGCTTTTTCTACCTGTGACATTTGCATTTCTGTTTATATATAACTTGCTGTCCCCCGTGGCTCTGCCTGCGTAGTAGTGAAACAGGACAAACTTTAAAAATCAATTTAAAAAAATGTAATAATTTGTATTGTGAAGAATTTATATTGATAGCTTTCGTATCCGAGGGCCTCTTGATATACAATATTTTTGGTTTTGCTATCAGGGGCGAGAATGTAGCTGCGATCTCTTTGCCAAAAAATTGGCAAGGTATCTCTGGCCAAGCAGAAGGTGGGTACGCTCCAACATCAAACATTGGCACAATATCTAATCGTGTTCAGCTCTGACGGGAGAGCGTCCCCCACGTGGGAAGAAAAGCACGTGGCCGTGATATCTCTGCCGAT
This sequence comes from Erpetoichthys calabaricus, assembly GCF_900747795.2. NCBI lineage: Eukaryota > Metazoa > Chordata > Cladistia > Polypteriformes > Polypteridae > Erpetoichthys > Erpetoichthys calabaricus. The sequence goes on along the minus strand of NC_041409.2, from coordinate 96,898,427 downwards.
CATCAGCTACCCTCTAAAACGCACGGAGCTCAGATCTCTCTCTCAAAAACGTCAAATGTTACTCCTTCTGTAATCTGTAGATGATAATGTCTGCTGAACCAACAGGTATCGCTAGCTAAGCGGAGGCGAGGTGCGCTCCAACATGTGGCGACTGGTAGAGCGACTCAAACAGAGGCTGGCGTGTAAGTGAGGAGGGCCCCGGCTCCCTACTCCTGAGGTCCCGACTCCCCTTATCCTCGGCCTCTCTTTCAGATTTGCGTGAATAAATTAGTGTCGCAATTGAACTCTGATACTTATCGCAATAAGAGAAATTGCAAAATCAACCAGAATGTTCAAGCAAATTGAGGTGATTCACTAAAGCATACATAGCGAGTTGTCAGCAAAGGTAATACCAGCAACCTTACTTTTTACTTACTAGCTGTCCCCCGCGGCTCCGCTCACATAGTAGTGAAACAGGACACATTTTAAAAAACAATAAACAAACCGGTATCGCTAGCTAAGCAGAGGCAAAGAACACTCCAAAACGCAGAGGTTAGACCGACTTGAACGGAGGCTGGCATGAGAGTGAGGAGGGTCCTGCCTGGCTCCCCACTCCTGACGTCACGCTACCCCTCCCTTCGGCCCACAGCCTGTCTCAGATTAGCGCAAATACAGTCGACCCTTGATATACAACCGGCCTGACATGCGAACAACTTGATTTACGACCAAAATTTTTATTTTGATTTACGACCAACATCTTGCGTTACGACCTGAATGCGGTCACGTGTATCCACTTGCGCGATTGTAAACAAACATCTGAGAGCATTTGTAAACGGAGCCCAGATACATGTGTTTGTGGATGTAATTTCGGTCAGTGCAGTGATTTATATAATTTATTTTCGATAATTGCTAAGGAAGGAAGAGAAGGTAACGAAGGTAAAGAAAGCGATCACAATCGAAACGAAGAAGGAAATTGTGCAGAAATATGAGAGTGGTGTTCGTGTGACCGATCTCGCTAATATGTACAGCATGTCGAAATCCACCATCTCGACAATTTTACAAAGAAAAGATTTGTATAAGGAGGCTCCTTCCAAACCATAACCACCTTACCATTTCATTCTCCTCCTCCTTCCTTCCTGCAGCCCAAAGATGTCAAATTAAATGCTGAGTACAGTATGAAATTGTTGTTTCTGGTAGGCTAGGCAATTTTTATAACTTTTTGGTTAGTACATTAGAAAAATTATTGGTGTTTTGGTAAATTATGCACATTATACAACCCTTTTTTATTATGAAAAGGTTAAGTAAGTGTTGCTGTGGGAGGTTCGGAGCGCATTATGGGTATTTCCATTATTTCTTATGGGAAAAATAGTCTTGACTTACAACCAACTTCAGTTACAACCAGCCCTCACGAACGAATTGAGTTCATAAGTCAAGGGTCCACTGTATATCAGTCCTGCAAGAAAACTGTGAAACTTGATGAGAGAAGTCACAAAATCAACTGAAACATTCAAGCAAATTATAGAAAGAAAAAAACAATCTAAATCTATTAAGTAGTTGTCTCGTGAAAAGCGGACAGACAGACATTGGATTTTATATATGTAGATTTCATATATATATATATATTCATATATATATATATATATATATATATATATATATATATATATATATATATATATATATGAGTGTGATAGGCGGTCAGGAACCTTGCACCGCCGAGATGCCTGGGGGCAGGAGGAACTGGGAGAGCGGCGCTTCTTTTCCCTGGGCAATCGGCTGGTCCTTGATCCCTGGGGCACAGCACTTCCGGGACACCAGGAAGTGCTGACAGACCAGGGATGGCTTATGCCCGGAGTGCTTCCAGGTGCAAGGGCAGCACTTCCGCCACACTGGGGGAGTGCTGCTGGAAGTACATCATCAGGCACCTGGAGCACATCTGGGACAAGATCAAAGGAGCTGCCTCACTCCAATCAGGGAGCCGGAGTCGGGTGGAAGAAGGACAGAGCTTGCAAGACAGGAGTGGAGGCGGCCAGAAGAACCAGGAACTGCATACTTGTAAATATTGTAAATAGTGGTTGCTGAATAAACGTGTGTGTTTTGGACACTGCGTTGTCGTGTCTGTCTGTGGCCTGGCTATCTTTTACAGGAGATATGCAGTGAATGAACTGCAAAATGTAAATGAGGCATGATGTTTGTGATGATATATCAGATGTATCTATAGATATCGTGTACAATGAAGATCAAATCCTGATATGTCCACACATGTCAAAAAAAAAAAAAAAAAAAAGGTTGTGCTTACTTTTTCAAATAACTGGTGTCTTATAAATGTTCTCTTCAGTCTGCATTAAAAGTTTGTCCGACAGGTACATGCGATTGTGTTCATTATAACAGGTCTCCTCCATGCAAAAACGTAATTCAAATGGGACTGCAGTCCCTCACAAAAGAAGAGAAATAAGAGTGGCCAGTAGGTGGCAATGTAAGGCACCTGACTGCTAATCTGGCTTCTCTCCTCCAACGGCACACACAGCGTCTTCACATAATCCACTCGCGTTCAGTCCTTTTCACTCTGTTGATATCTGATTAGGTTTTGTGAATTCTCCACTAATATCCTCAAGGCGCAGGGCTCATCAGGTTTTGTCCGGTTGGACTGCTGAAGCTGCCAGTTTTTGTTTTGCTTTTGAACGTTTATTCAAGTGACTGCCAAGATTGGGGCTTCGTCTTGTGCATCAGTTCAGTTTGTCTTTCTAGATAGATTGATAGAATATATTTGTCCCCATGGGGACATTTGGCTTTTTACGGATGCTGTATAACACAGTATGGTCTGAACACACACCAGAATCTTGCCTGAAGAATGGGCCTGAGTTGCCTCAAAAGCCTGTATATTGTAATATTTTTAGTTAGCCAATAAAAGGGGTCATTTTGTTTGACTTCTCACTACATTCATAATGGCCAACACAGTACAAAACCCTAGTACTACAAATAAATACATAAATAGATAAATAAATATCTGTATGCAAACAGTATGGTCTGAACACACACCAGAAAATGGAAGAAAATTTGAAAAGAACATCAACAACAACATTTATTTTTTCTAGAGCACATTTTCATACAAGTGGTGTAGCTCAAAGTGCTTTACAGGATGAAGGAAAAAAATATAAAAATTTGGTAATACTAAGTAACATAGAATAAAAGTAAGGTCTGATGGCCAGGGAGGACATGAAAAAACAGAACAAAAAAACTCCAGAGAATGGAGAAAAAAAAAAAATCTGCAGGGGTTCCGAGGCCACGAGACCACCCAGTCCCCTTTAGGCATTCTACCTAACATAAATGACCTCAAACAGTCCTCATGGTTTTCAGGCTTCACGTGGAAGAATTAGATTATGATGGTCATGTGGACCTCTGGCCTTCAATCCATCAATGTAAGGACATCACGGTGCTTTGATCAGGTGGTGGGGGCGCAGATCGCCACCACAGAAAACCGGAAAAAGCACAACAGAGAAAGTAAGGGTTAGTACGGATTTCGGAGCCACCATGAATGATAATGATAATTAAATATATACAGGTGCTGGTCATAAAATTAGAATATCATGACAAAGTTGATTTATTTCAGTAATTCCATTCAAAAAGTGAAACTTGTATATTAGATTCATTCATTACACACAGACTGATGTATTTCAAATGTTTATTTCTTTTAATGTTGATGATTATAACTGACAACTAATGAAAGTCCCAAATTCAGTATCTCGGAAAATTAGAATATCAATTAAGACCAATGCAAAAAAAGGATTTTTAGAAATGTTGGCCAACTGAAAGGTATGAACATGAAAAGTATGAGCATGTACAGCACTCAATATTTAGTTGGGGCTCCTTTGGCCTGGATTACTGCAGCAATGCGGCGTGGCATGGAGTCGATCAGTCTGTGGCACTGCTCAGGTGTTATGAGAGCCCATGTTGCTCTGATAGTGGCCTTCAGCTCTTCTGAATTGTTGGGTCTGGCGTATCGCATCTTCCTCTTCACAATACCCCATAGATTTTCTATGGGGTTAAGGTCAGGCGAGTTTGCTGGCCAATCAAGAACAGGGATACCATGGTCCTTAAACCAGGTACTGGTAGCTTTGGCACTGTGTGCAGGTGCCAGGTCCTGTTGGAAAATGAAATCTGCATCTCCATAAAGTTTGTCAGCAGCAGGACGCATAAAGTCCTCTAAAACTTCCTGGTAGATGGCTGCTTTGACCTTGGACCTCAGAAAACACAATGGACCAACACCAGCAGATGACATGGCACCCCAAACCATCACTGACTGTGGAAACTTTACACTGGACCTCAAGCAACGTGGATTCTGTGCCTCTCCTCTCTTCCTCCAGACTCTGGGACCTTGATTTCCAAAGGAAATGCAAAATTTACTTTCATCAGAGAACATAACTTTGGACCACTCAGCAGCAGTCCAAAGGCGAGACGCTTCTGACGCTGTCTCTTGTTCAAGAGTGGCTCGACACAAGGAATGCGACAGCTGAAACCCATGTCTTGCATACGTCTGTGTGTGGTGGTTCTTGAAGCACTGACTCCAGCTGCAGTCCACTCTTTGTGAATCTCCCCCACATTTTTGTTTCCCAATCCTCTCCAGGGTGCAGTTATCCCTATTGCTTGTACACTTTTTTCTACCCCATCTTGTCCTTCCCTTCGCCTCTCTATTAATGTGCTTGGACACAGAGCTCTGTGAACAGCCAGCCTCTTTAGCAATGACCTTTTGTGTCTTGCCCTCCTTGTGCAAGGTGTCAATGGTCGTCTTTTGGACAACTGTCAAGTCAGCAGTCTTCCCCATGTGTAGCCTACAGAACTCGACTGAGAGACCATTTAAAGGCTTTTGCAGGTGTTTGGAGTTAATTAGCTGATTAGAGTGTGGCACCAGGTGTCTTTAATATTGAACTTTTTCACAATATTCTAATTTTCCGAGATACTGAATTTGGGACTTTCATTAGTTGTCAGTTATAATCATCAACATTAAAAGAAATAAACATTTGAAATACATCAGTCTGTGTGTAATGAATGAATCTAATATACAAGTTTCACTTTTTGAATGGAATTACTGAAATAAATCAACTTTGTCATGATATTCTAATTTTATGACCAGCACCTGTATATACAGAATATCAGGGTTACGCTAAAATGAAGCTCTGAGACAGCCATGGTACAATAATGTGTTTTTAGCAGTTTTTTAAAGTGCTCCACCGTATTAGCCTGGCGAACGTCTATCAGTCAGCTATTCCAGATTTTATGTACATGACAGCAGAAGGCCACCTCACCACTTCTTTTAAGTTTAGCTCTTGGAATTCTAAGCAGATACTCTTATCCAACAAACAGAAACTAAACAACCCAGTTTGAGGTGCCAATCTAAATATATGAACTTCTTGGAAACAGAAGTACAGGGTGGCACAGGGAAACAGGAAATTTTAAATTGACGTTCAATGCACGAATAAGCAAAATACATTTAATGATGAAATGATGTTGTAATCAATATTCATTTTATGTTTTGAAGAAATTATCATGAAGGTGTTGTCCATTTCTCCGTACACATTCTGACAGCCCGTTGCGGAAATTCAGCATTGCTTGACGTAACATGTCATGAAGAATGCCAGCGATTTTCCTCTTCAGTCCTCCTTTTGAGTTCAGCAATGGTTGCAGAACATGTGCAGTACAATTGGCTTTTAAGATGTCCCCACAACAGTCACTGTTGCATGAAATGACGCGCCTTCCAAACAATCGTCAAATAGCTGTCATCGATTGTCGGGCAGTATACGAAGTGGCTCCACATAGAGACTTCTTTTTTTAAGGCTGAACCTGTTTCTTCGATATTACACACACATGTTGTAATCACATGAGCAGACGGGACACGATCATGACATCCTAACTGGTAATGACGTCGACATTCCCCTTGCGCAGCAGTCACACCATCACCATTCTCATCAAAGGCTTTCACAGCGAACGTTCGTTGCGCACCACTGCACTGCTCCATTATAACTAATGGCAAGGGGTCCTAAACAAGGTTGCATCGGTCCCAAAAAACTGTCGACGGCCCAGGGTCGCCAACACCCATTTCCAAAATTTCCTGTTTTTCTGTGCCACCCTGTATTAAAAGAAGAATTGTTTTAGTTTCTCATGCAGATTTTTCAGCAGCTGGGTTCAATTCAGTCAGTGTATTATTTGATTTGCTCAAATTTATGGTGGGCCACTTCCAAGGACTAGAGAGAAAGGGTAAACAGAAGTGGAGAGAGTGGGCAACCTCTCCCAGAAGACAGACTTTGTGGAACCTGATGTGCGGACCAGTAAAAATCTAATTTCTAGAAAACAAAGAGCCAGGATGCAAAATTTGGTCCACGGCTTATCAAAGAGCAGTGGCGTAGTTGGCAGGATTTCAATGTTAACATTTATTGCGAACTTGCAGTGAATTGTCCCACTCTTCTCTCTTTTGCTTTTCCAGCTTTTGCTGAAGAAGGAGTGATTTTGCCAAATCACAATGAAAGCCTGTCCAGTTCTTTACGTGATGCCCATGACATGGTGAGAGAGCATTTCATTGTATGAGGGTTCTGTTTAAACCAATTAAATATAATTACTGTGCTGTGGTGGCTACTGTGAAATGATCCTAACAGTTTAACCAGTTGTCTAAACGATGCCCGGCAGTTGCTGCGTTAATTGACAAATGGATATGGATGTGGTTTTGGGTTCATTTCTTTTTCATTTTCACAGTAGCTACTTAAATACAAAGCCTGCAATTTCATGGCGGGTTCCTGGTGAAGTTATAAGGAAGTAAAGAGGACCAACTGTTGAAAGCTGAGCCGATGTGAATTACTGAGCCCTGCATTCTTTACTCTTACTGCCTAAACGTCCTCCCAATTGGCAGACCTTCAGCCTTGATATGACTTAGTGGGGGGGGGGGGGTCCTGGGGGGAGGTGCTGTGTTCACAGAGTCCCCCTTCTTCTCTAATATTATGTCCAGAAGAAGGCAGGCAAAGGCAGACGGCTTGCTGGCAACATTGCTGCCTGAATGCTTGAGCATATAAGGCAAGGGAATGCCAAGCGCCAAGGCAGAGGCAGATTAAACATTGGGGCCCAGGGACTTTTTAAGGAAAATCAGGCCGGGCTTCGCTTTGCTCTACTTTACAATCTGTTTGCACATTCCTGATGTTGATATATGCTGTTTCTCACAATGGCACACCGAACAGCTGCTGTTTCAAGTCAGACACGAGCAGCAGACTGCTGCCTTAATGGCTGTTTCATGTTGTCCTATTAGTTGCAGTGTGTTTGTTTGCTAAGTGGTCTAGCATGTCTGCTCAGTGGGCTTCTCTCTGTTTCTGTCTTGCACAGGATTATGACCCTCCAAGTGAAGGACAGGTGATTAGGAAGCCACACTACAAAAGTCACCGTGACCCTGTACTCTCTCTCCTGGTCAAAATGAACCAGGGCCAGATTGTTCAGCAGCAACAGCAGCAGCAGGTATTTGGATGATGACATCACCTGACCCCGTCCTCCCTTTCTCTCTCTCTCTCTTCCTGTCCCTTTCTGTCTTTGGTCACTTGAAATGAGAATGATGGGGCACTGGTGTACCCTTAGTTGACTAAGGTGGCCAATTGTTGAGCCATAGCTATTAGGGCAATATGGACACGATATTCCATATTCACAAAACTGGATTCTTCTTCCTTTCTTTCTGTTTCTGTATTTTCTCCACATTATCAGAGATGCTGTGTTTTATTGCACTCTCTGACCAACTGTGATACGCACGCACCTTACACGAAAGTTACCTGCTAACCTCTTAGGTTCTTTTCTTAATTGGAACTGATATACGAAAAGCATCTGTGTACCTGTTATTTGTAACCGTCTTGCCTGGCTCACTCTCCATAGTGTACCCCATGTTCAACCCGAGGGACGACAACAACAAGATTTATTTCTAGAGCATGTTTTCATACAAATGATGTACTGTAGCTCAAAGTGTTTTATAAGATGAAAAAATATAAAATAAGATTAGGCAATACTAAGTAACAAAGGATAAAGTAAGGTCTGATAGCCAGGTAGACAGAAAAAATAAAATGTATATCAACTTTTTTAAGTAAAATGATTTTATTTACTTTAGTTATACAGGTGCTGGTCATAAAAGTAGAATATCATGACAAAGTTGATTTATTTCAGTAATTCCATTCAAAAAGTGAAACTTGTATATTAGATTCATTCATTACACACAGACTGATGTATTTCAAATGTTTATTTCTTTTAATGTTGATGATTATAACTGACAACTAATGAAAGTCCCAAATTCAGTATCTTGGAAAATTAGAATATTGTGAAAAGGTTCAATATTGAAGACACCTGGTGCCACACTCTAATCAGCTAATTAACTCCAAACACCTGCAAAAGCCTTTAAATGGTCTCTCAGTCGAGTTCTGTAGGCTACACAATCATGGGGAAGACTGCTGACTTGACAGTTGTCCAAAAGACGACCATTGACACCTTGCACAAGGAGGGCAAGACACAAAAGGTCATTGCTAAAGAGGCTGGCTGTTCACAGAGCTCTGTGTCCAAGCACATTAATAGAGAGGCGAAGGGAAGGACAAGATGTGGTAGAAAAAAGTGTACAAGCAATAGGGATAACCGCACCCTGGAGAGGATTGGGAAACAAAAATGTGGGGGAGATTCACAAAGAGTGGACTGCAGCTGGAGTCAGTGCTTCAAGAACCACCACACACAGACGTATGCAAGACATGGGTTTCAGCTGTCGCATTCCTTGTGTCGAGCCACTCTTGAACAAGAGACAGCGTCAGAAGCGTCTCGCCTTTGGACTGCTGCTGAGTGGTCCAAAGTTATGTTCTCTGATGAAAGTAAATTTTGCATTTCCTTTGGAAATCAAGGTCCCAGAGTCTGGAGGAAGAGAGGAGAGGCACAGAATCCATGTTGCGTGAGGTCCAGTGTAAAGTTTCCACAGTCAGTGATGGTTTGGGGTGCCATGTCATCTGCTGGTGTTGGTCCATTGTGTTTTCTGAGGTCCAAGGTCAATGCAGCCGTCTACCAGGAAGTTTTAGAGCACTTCATGCTTCCTGCTGCTGACGAACTTTATGGAGATGCAGATTCCATTTTCCAACAGGACCTGGCACCTGCACACAGTGCCAAAGCTACCAGTACCTGGTTTAAGGACCATGGTATCCCTGTTCTTGATTAGCCAGCAAACTCGCCTGACCTTAACCCCATAGAAAATCTATGGGGGATTGTGAAGAGAAAGATGCAATACGCCAGACCCAACAATTCAGAAGAGCTGAAGGCCACTATCAGAGCAACATGGGCTCTCATAACACCTGAGCAGTGCCACAGACTGATCGACTCCATACCACGCCGCATTGCTGCAGTAATCCAGGCCAAAGGAGCCCCAACTAAATATTGAGTGCTGTACATGCTCATACTTTTCATGTTCATACCTTTCAGTTGGCCAACATTTCTAAAAATCCTTTTTTTTTTGCATTGGTCTTAATTGATATTCTAATTTTCTGAGATACTGAATTTGGGACTTTCATTAGTTGTCAGTTATAATCATCAACATTAAAAGAAATAAACATTTGAAATACATCAGTCTGTGTGTAATGAATGAATCTAATATGCAAGTTTCACTTTTTGAATGGAATTACTGAAATAAATCAACTTTGTCATGATATTATAATTTTATGACCAGCACCTGTAAATGCACTAAAAAGCAAAAAATAATTTTTTCTTTAACCACAATTTTTGTGGTTATACAGTCATATGAAAAGGTTTGGGACCCCCTCTCAGCTTGTATAATAATTGACTCTCCTTTCAACGATGTTTTGGAATCAAATCTGTACACAGATGTATTCACAATTCAACTCTTTTGCAGCCAGGAATACGGTCATATGAAAAAGTTTGTGACCCCCTCTCAGCCAGCATAATAATTTACTTTCAACAATAAAGATAACAGTGGTATGTCTTTCATTTCCTAGGAACATCTGAGTACTGCAGTGTTTTCCTAACAAAGATTTTTAGTGACGCAGTATTTAGTTGTATGAAATGAAATCAAATGTGAAAAACTGGCTGTGCACAAATGTGGGTCCCCTTGTCATTGTGCTGATTTGAATGCCTGTCACTGCTCAATGCTGATTACTTGGTGTGATGAGCTCGTTAAGCCTTGAACTTCATAGACCGGTGTGTCCACTCATGAGATATAAAGGGATTTAAGGTGGTCAATTGCAAGTTGTGCTTCCTTCCCTTTGACTCTCCTCTGAAGAGTGACAGCATGGGATCCTCAAAGCAACTCTCCAAAGATCTGAAAACAAAGATTGTTGAGTCTCCTGGTTTAGGGGAAGGCTACAAAAAGCCATCTCAGAGGTTTAAACTGTCAGTTTCTGTAACTGTAAGGAATGGAATCAGGAAATGGAAGGCCACAGGCACAGTTACTGTTAAACCAGCAGGTCTGGCAGGCCAAGAAAAATACAAGAGCAGCATATGAGCAGGATTGTGAGAATGGTGACAGACAACCCACAGATCACCTCCACAGACCTGCAAGAACATCTCGCTGCAGATGGTGTATCTGGACATCGTTCTACAATTCAAACATCTGTATGGCAGGGTGATGAGAAAGAAGCCCTTTCTGCACTCACGCCACAAACAGAGTCGCTTGTTGTATGCCAATGCTCATTTAGACAAGCCAGATTCATTTTGGAACAAAGTGCTTTTGACTGATGAGACACAAATGGAGTTATTTGGTCAGAGCAAAAAGCTCTTTGCATGGCGGAACAAGAACACCGCATTCCAAGAAAAACACCTGCTACCTACTGTCACCTGCAGCCACTGTGGCCCTCCAGGACCGGAGTTTGAGACCACTGGCCTAGGGTATCTGAAGAAGTGATGCTGATCTAACGTTTTTTTAAGGAAGACCTTGATGGTGTCTCTGAATCGATTTTTTTCTGGCCACTGTCAGCTTAGCTGGAAGTAGAGGACTCTCCTTGGGCTCGACCGAATTTGTTGAGATTGTGTTGGTTTGGACATGTGCAGAGGAGATATGCTGGGTATAATGGGAGAAGGATGCTAAGGATAGAGCTGCCAGGCAAGAGAAAAAGAGGAAGGCCTAAGAGAAGGTCTATGGATGTGGTGAGAGAGGACATGAAGGTGATGGGTGTAACAGAACAAGATGATGAGGACAGAAAGATATGGAAGAAGATGATCCGCTGTGGCGACCCCTAACGGGAGCAGCCAAAAGAAGAAGAAGAGGACTCTCCTTGGACTGATCACAGCGACTTAAAAACGACAAGTGCAACAGCTTCCATATTTCTTTTGTGAGCCCTGACAGTTGAAGTCACAGAGAGTGCACCCTTTTGATTTATAGTCCATTGCTTCTGTTTGCTGGGCGGATTAACTTTAATAAGGCTCTGGGAACTTGTCTCGCCTCGTTTTATAGTACTATTGTGTGGGTGGGTGACATGTCTGAAGGATCACATGGTAACGGAAGTTTATTGCTGTGTGATGTAATGTACAGTATGTCGACTTGGAAGGTTGTACAGTTGTGGCCAAAAGTTTAGAGAATGACACAAGTGTTGATTTTCACCAAGTTTGCTGCTTCAGTGTTTTTAGATATTTTTCTCAGATGTTTCTGTGGTGTACTGAAGTAGAATTACAAGTTCAGAAGTTTCAAAGGCTTTTATTGACAATGACAAGAAGTTTATGTAAAAAGTCAATATGATCAGTGTTGGCCCATCTTTCTTTTTCAAGACCTCTGCAATTTGCCCTGGCAGGCTGTCAATCCATTTCTGGGCCACATCCTGGCTGATGGCAGCTGCCCATTCTTGCATAATCAATGCCTGGGGTTTTTCATAATTTGTGGGTCCACTCGCCTCTTGAGGATTTGACCACAAGTTCTCAATGAGATTAAGGTCTGGGGAGTTTCCTGGCCATGGACCCAAAATTTCAATGTTTCGTCCCCTGAGCCACTTAGTTCTCACTTTTACCTTATGGCCCGGTGCTCCATCATGTTGGTCACCAAACTGTTCTTAGATGGTTGGGAGAAGTTGCTCTCAGAGGATGTTTTGGTCCCATTCTTTATTCATGGCTTGGGATTGGGGCACCACCAGTGCAGAGCTTGCTCAGAAATGGCAGCAGGCAGCTGTGAGGGAGGTGAAGACTTTTGGAGGATGGCCTGCTGGGTGTTTAGAAGGGCAGCAAAGAAGCCAAGAAAAACATCAGGGACAGACTGATATTCTGGGATTGGACTGCTGGGGGAAAGTCATTGTCTCTGATGAATCCCTTTTTCGATTGTTTGGGGGCATCCAGAAAAAAGAAATGGTGAGTGGCACTACCATCAGTCCTATGTCAGGCCAATAGTGAAGCATCCTGAAGCCATTCGTGTCAGTCAAGGCAGTGCAGGGCTCACTCACCATATGGCCTAAGAACACAGCCAGGAATAAAGAATGGGACCACAACATCCTCCGAGAGCAACTTCTCCCAACCATCTAAGAACACTTTGGTGACCAATATGATGGAGCACTGGGCCAGAAAGCAAAAGTGAGAACTAAGTGGCTCTGGGCACAAAACATTGAAATTTGGGGTCCATGGCCAAGAAAGTCCCCATTGAGAACTTGTAGTCAATCCTCAAGAGGCGAGTGGGCAAATTCTGACAAACTGCAAGCATTGATTATGCAAGAATGGGCAGCTGCCATCAGTCAGGATTTGGCACAGAAATTGACTGCCAGCCTGCCAGGGCGAATTGCAGAGATCTTGAAAAAGAAAGAAGGGTCTACACTGCAAATAAACTTCATGTCATTGTCAATAAAAGCCTTTCATACTTCTGAACTGCTTGTAATTCTACTTCAGTACACCACAGAAACATCTGACAAAAAGATCTAAAAACACTGAAGCAGCAAACTTTGTGAAAACCAACACTTGTGTCATTCTCCAAACTTTTGGCCACCACTGTACTTCATGCAGCAGTCTGTTTAATTGAAGTGTTTAGGGTGGCATCACGGCCAAGACGAGTCACAAGGTAAATGTATCCCTGTTTTGAGTTGTACACATGCAACATCTTGAGTCTGAATTAAAAAGAGAAATATTTTGAGCTTGACGCTCTGAAAAATTAAGTCAAATTATAATATTTAATCAAGGCAGTACACTTAAACAAAGCAAGTGATTGCTACGGTGGCAGTTTGATGTGCCCGAGTCACGCAGGTAGACGGCTTTATGCTTGTCTGAGGTGCTCGTTCACATTTGCATTTCATTAACATTTTTCATTTCATTAGCTAATCTTTTTCGGTGTGAAATGAGGCATCTGAATGCATAATGAATTTAGCTGGCTCCAAGAGCTACCGCGTTCATAGCTGAATATTAAATAAATTCAAGTGTGCTTAAATTAAAGTTGGAAGAGAAATTTTCAAATTATCCCACTCAGCTTTGCATTACCGTGGGCTCCGCAATGAAGCATAAACAATGAGATTTTTCCGTTCCTCCTCAAACTCCGCCACTAGCAGGACAAGTCTGTTACAGTAGGTACAGTCGACTCCAGAAGTATTGGCATCCTTCATGAAAATGAATTTATAAAAGGGACCACACATGCAATGAGTGATACTTTGTGCTTAAACAGTTGGGTAGGCCGCATGTTTTTCTGGTCAAACAGACTTTTAGAAGAAAATATAAAGTTTTCCTTTAGTAATACAAATTTTCATAATAAGGCAGATTCCAAAAAATATTGGCACCCCCATATGTCAGCATTTGGTGGAGAAAGAACATTCCGCCTCTTTCTGTAGAGCTTAGCAAGGCTGGAGAACACTTGTGGGGTATCCTGGACCACACGTTTTCGTTTTCTACCCCCTTGTTTTTGTTTTTTACCGTGATGCCATTTTGTGTTATTATGGATGTCACCGTTTTGCTAGGATGGAGTTGGTAGGGGAAGTGGCAGCGGCTGATGTCATTTGGCGTCACGGAATAAAAGCAAGGAGGAGAACCAAAAAGACAAAGACAAGAGCTAAAGTAGCAAAACCAAAAGAAGCGATAACTATAGGAGGGGATGATAAGAAGCGACGAGCAGAGTGGAGCAGTGGCCTTTTTGTGCTGGTTGGTCCATGGTGGTGAAATACGAGGCGAGTCTAAAGAGAACATTCTCGGTTTACTGGTCGATCTGCATTGCAGCCCAATGCCCGCAGCATTCATTTAGTCATCACCGGTCAATTTCGAATCCTAATTCACCTTCCATGCTTGACTTGGGATATGATTTGGGGGGGGGGGGGGGGGGAAATAAAATACCCACTGAAGTGTAGAAGCCAACATTGTGGAGTTGCCACTTAGGGGGTTTTCATTTTTGTCTGGTATGTCCTGTTTGGTGATGGTGAAATGTTAGTAATAATACTGATAGCTCAGATACTTGGGCTTGTAAATATGGGGTCTGGGTCTTTAATAGGTTTGCACGAATGCGGAGGGGCTTGTGGGATTTGTAGTTTGTAGATGTAGGCACTACATATAAAACTAGAAGAGAAAGATGTGGCAGGCTTTCCAGACTTTGCCATTTCCCATCGACTACATCATCAGCAGCATCTCAGACCCTTTATTAACTGGATGTTGGTGGCGGAGCAGGATATTGGACGACCATCAGTTACGGGGACGGCGCTGGTCACTTTTTCTGCCATCTACAGTTGCTGTTTGTGAAGAGGCCCACCTCAGAAGATTGTTCTCTTTCTGGACACTGGTTTGAGGGCTGTGCTGTTTATCTATGTCTCCAGGAAGCAGTTTACTAATGGGGATTATTCCAATCACAAGGAGTTTGTGATCCTCCAGGGGCGTACCGCTCCCCAAATCCCGACACGGGCTGGCTGAGACACAAGTTCAACACCGCACACACATTTATTTAAGTGGGGAAGCGTTTTTCTTTTTCATTCCCCACCACTCAGCACAGTACAAAGCACCAATACAATCAAACACCGTCCTTTCTTCTTCTGTCTTTCTTTCTCTTTTTTGACCTCCACTCCTCCTCACAAGCTTTGTCCACCACCACCACCTGACTGGCTCTCTGATTGGTGGTGAGGCGGCTCCTTTTATAGCCCACCCGGAAGTGCTCCAGGTGTTTCTTGATCATCTTCCGGCTGCATTTCCGGGTGAAGTGGAAGAGGTTCCTCCAAAGACCCTGCAGCACACCTGGCGGTACCTACGGAGCCCAACAGGGCTGTTCCAACATGCCCTGCCAGGATCTGCAGAGTTGTAGCAACCCAGGAGGGGGGCTGCCCTCTAGTGTCTTGGGGGAGATAATGTCACAAGTATGATCTTTCACTCAGCCGGCGTCCTGGTTGGGTAATGCTCCTGGCCATCCGTCACAAGTTATAACACCAAACGTCAACTGAGACCTTGCAAATTTCTTGCAAATCCAGGGTGACTTACAACTGGTCACATTTCTTATGTTGTTCCAATTTGGGTGACTTGTCTGAGGTCACGTGGTGTCAGTAGTGGGATTTAAGCCCATTTTTAAACTTAGGCCCACAATCACTTCTGGAGATCTTCCAGGGTCCTGGATTACGTCACAAATCCCTGGTTCCATATTCATAAGGCTTTCTCTAACAGCACCAGGTATTCCTGTACTTTTCCAGACACCATAGATGCTTGCTGCTGAGGACAAGACTGGCTGATCCTCCCAGCAGTCTTGTGAAGCTGCCCACCTTAGGAACCTAGGGTGGGGGGGACATTCATTGTTTCCAGGTCTGAATAGACTTTGCACTTTGACGTCTGTCTGTTTGTCAGTCCTTCACAATTTCTAACATAACATATTATAGTCTCTGTTCAGGTGGCGTCCCTACCGACTATCGACACAGGTTCTCTGTTTCTTGGGATGACGTACTTTGTCTCACTCTTTTAATTCAGCGGCTGGGCGTATCGCTCAATACGTCTTAATAGGGCATTGCCACCATGTTCAACAAAGATCTTACATCCCATCTTCATTTCTTCTTATGATGCAACAAGAGACTGTTCTTCATTTATTTGGCAAACATCATGCTTTTTGAAATAGCAGACAGTAGAATTTGTGTGAAAAGCTTACCCCATTTGACCGATTATAGCCATTAAGACGTATTAACATGTAATCAGTTTTCTTATACAGACTTTAATATACTAACGTTCCCGCCATCCTATAGTGTGTGACCAGTCCTTTGCGCTGTCACATAGTTCATCTGTCGCAGATGAACTATGGCTGCCCACATCACTCTGTGACCCTCCTATGTGTCTTTTCAGATGGACTTCAGTGAGGACAGCAGCGTCGGAGAGGTCAGCGAGGGACAGAGGCCAAGGCTGACTAGAGCAGCGGAGGTCGTCATGACTGGGCACTCTCTCTTGAAGCCCAGGCCTATGCCGAGCAAACGAGCAAGTGAGCTGAGAGAGCGGCGACCTGCATCACCTGGCCAGTGCAGTGCAGAAGCAGGTAAAGGCTTCTCTCTCAATGGCTAAAAGTGGGCTTTGTGGTGAGTGGCATGTCACCGTGAGACCCTCTTGAGTTTCATGATGCATACTTAATGTAATCTCCTCCACTTACATTGGTCTGTGAAAAGATGGTGTCAGTATTAAGAGACAGCCTTCAAAAGGTCCACTGAGTGAACCGTTCTGTGTGATGTGGAGATGGTTTGCTTCAGTAGGCACAGGAAAGCAGCACAGCAGTGGACTCTGATGTCAAATATGCCCGCTATGTGTACCTGGGCCTGGGTTAATGTACCATGGCACTGAATCCGTAAAGAGCCAAAGGGTGACCCTTCACCACGAGAGGCTCCATGCTGTGTAGATTAGAAAGGGTTGTCACTGGCACACCCAAGCAGCTCATTCTAAAGACATCACTCTTGACAGCCACACGGTGTGATCTAAGTGGGTGCCACTAGATACCACAGAGAGGGCTCTGTGCCTTAGTTGACATCAAGTATGTCATCGTTTTGTGCATTTGGTGACAATCAGTACATGATGTAGGAGGCAGAGACTGTTCTCTGTCGGGTCATATAATAAGACTGACGCAGATCTTTGTGTGCCCAGGGCAAGTGACATCACTTCCCTGATGCCATTCCTTCATGTTTCGCAGCATTCAGCATCCAGTTTGCAGCGTGAGGATTTAGACAAATAGAACAGATTAGTGAAAAGGCTGCCATGTTGCACTGACGTCATGTTTATCTCAATGCACTGCTAACAGACACTTTGGTCAAAGTTCTGCCCGTCATTACATCATCAGTCTTGGCACAGGCTGTACCTTTGTACTTTCCTTTAGCTGTCACTGGGGGATATGTCAAGACATTTTGGCCCCTACCAGTTAACCTGTGCCAGTTGGAGGTGTGACATAAACATCACTGACATGCTCTTTTTGTTTTTGGAAGATGTAGGCCGTGATTCTGTGGCATTTGAGGGGAGCCAGGGCCCCATGAGTCTGCATGAACTAGAAGATGAGCCTGGCACTGTGTCTCAGGACGACCAGGTGGGTGCTTCTCTCTTTGTGAGGATTTGCTTATTGTAGTCCAAACAATTCACTCAATCCCAGTGTGTATGTGTGTGTTCTTTGTTTGGGGGGGATTATTTCTTCCATGACGCCATTATTCTAGAGCAGGGGTGGCCAGTGTTGGTCCTGAAGAGCCACAGTGACTGCAGGTTTTTGCTCCAACCCAGTTTCTTAATGAGAAGTTAATTATTGCTGATGAAGCACTAATTGCTCAACAGACGTTTTAATGCTTCATTTTAGTGGTCTCGCTTGTTAAGGTTCCCCACCCTTTATTGCTTATTTCAATCTTAAACATCTGCATTGAGTGTTTTTAATGGCTCCTTATTTAGTAATAAGATGTAAATGACAAAGCAGCCAGCAGTTCTCCGTCTCACTTGTTTCCATTTACATCTGTTTGTGTTCATCACGCTCTGTTTGATTTAATAAAACACTTAATAGAAAAATGTGGCAGACTGAAAATGGTACGTTTTAGGCTTCAACTCATTTGGGTGACATCCATGGAAAGGAAACAAATCTACAATATAAGAACCTTACATTGCAGACTAACAAGCCATAAAATTAAATACGGTCTGAGATTGTCAAGGATTGGTTTCTAATGAAGCAACTGGGTTGGAATGAAAACCTGCAGCCACTGCGGCTCTCCAGGACCGACACTGCCCACCCCTGCTCTAGACTAATGTGTGTGAGTGTATAAACCATGTGGTTTATTGTGAGGTGAAAGTGGCCACCAGAAATCAGAATTAACGTGATTATATTCTGCAAGCATCTTTGTCTTCCTCATTGTGGATCTTCAAGTTTATTGGCTGGTGTACATAGTACAGTGAAACTCTTATGTGAATAGCGACCACCTTCAGCCACCTTCTCCAATACATATGGAAGAAAAGCCCACCTGTATTGCAGATGCGCAGCAGGCCTCACCCCCTGGGTCTTAAGGGCACTTATTCTTCGCAGGCCTCCACTGGTTTGCGATCCTCACTCAGTAATTTTGCAGTGAAGTGAAGTGCACTTGACAGTTGTCAGCCACCAGGGGGTGCTAAAGTTGCACAAGTTATCCGCAAATTGAGGCAGGTTGTGAAGTGCAACTGTGTTTATTTTCCCCAGCGGGACCCCTGCTGCTCAGCAGACCCTCACTTTTATTTAATTAAAGATGATGCATTGATGTTGGGTTTATGAGTGTGATCAATACACCAGCTGTCATCAGTTACGCATGACATACCACTAAGCAGTGTCGCGGTGGCACTCTGAAACATGACGATGGCCTTGTGGATACGTGTGCTGGTGTGGCTTTATGCTTATGGTCGCCGTCAGTACTCTAAAGTGCCTTTCTCCACGCTGACCCTCCTTACATTTGTTTTCCCTGTCACATTGACGCTTTCTTGTCTGTTCATGCAGGTTCTGGAAATGTCTGAAGGAGAGCACAGAGGTGCGCCGATTCAAGTGAAGCCTTACGATAGTCAAATTCAGGTCTCCGATAATTCAGGTAGGTAGTAATACAACTGAAGACGCACACACACCTAGTTGAGAGACCAGAGGTAACAGCGGGGCGTGTACCCCCCCCCCCCCATGACACCAGTGTTTACAGACCTTGGTTTGAGAGGGTATTCGGACCCCTTCACGTTTTCACATTGTATTATGTTGCAGCCTGATGCCAGAATTACAGAAATTTGTTGTTTTCCCCTCCTCGTGCCCCACTTAATACCCCAAAACTGCAAAGCGAAAACAAGATGTCGACATTTTTGAAAATGTATTAAATATAAAAAAAAACCTGAGACATGTCACTGACACAAGTATTCAGACCTTTTTGTTTTCGCTCAGGTGCGTCCCATTCTGTTGATCATTGCTGAAATGTTTGGCGTCCACCTGCAGTCAGTTCAGTTTATTGGACGGATTAGGAAAGGCCCACATACCTGTCTATGGAAGACCCCACAGCTGATCCATGAGGTCGAAGGGATTGCCAACAGACCTTAGGGGACAGGCTTGTGTCAAGGCACAAATAGGGAGAAGGCTGCAAAATATTTGCTGCTGGATTGAAGGTTCCCAAGACCACAGTGGCCACCATAATCCTTAAATAGGAAACATTTGCAGCAACCAAAATTTCTCCTCCTGCTGACCGTCCTGACAGAGCGATTAGGAGAGAAGAGCTTTGAAAAAGACTTGACCAAGAACCCAATGGTCACACCAGTCCAGGGAACCAGTGTGGAAATGGGAGAAACTTCTAGAAGGGGACAACCCCGCACCAATCTGGCCTTTATGAGAGAGTGGTCAAACGTGAAAGCCCACTTCCAAGTTTACAAAAGAGGACCAAAAGGACACTCAGAAGTCACTCATCGTCGAACAAGCTGCAGGGCCTCACGTGGACTTGGAAACTGAGTTCTATTGTCCTGCCACTCGTTTCAGTCTGATCTCTTTGTGAGTGACCAGATGGGAGGAGCGGCAGGCTGCGGCGAAAACGACCAAAAGTGAATAGTCGGCCTCTGCTAGGCCACACCTGCCTGCGTGAGACCACAGTCCCGTCACTTTATATGACACGCCTGCCTTCAAGCTCTCTGCAGCGGCAGAGTGGACGGCAGCCAGGTGATCTCCGCCCCCCCCCCAACAACCCCCCCAAATTTGCTGGGATTGCCAGCAGAACTTAGGGGACAGGCTTGTGTCAAGGCGCTAATAGGGAGAAGGCTACAAAATATTTTCTGCTGGATTGAAGGTTCCCAAGAGCACAGTGGCCACCATAATCCTTAAATGGGAAACATTTGCAGCAACCAAAACTCCTCCTCCTGTTGACCGTCCTGACAGAGCGATTAGGGGAGAAGGGCTTTGAAAAAGACTTGACCAAGAACCCAGTGGTCACAACGGTCCAGGGAACCAGTGTGGAAATGGGAGAAACATCTAGAAGGGGACAACCCTGCACCAATCTGGCCTTTATGAGAGAGTGGTCAAACGTGAAAGCCCACTTCCAAGTTTACAAAAGAGGACCAAATGGACCCTCAGACTGTGAGACACCAAGACTGAATTCTAAGTGTCAAGTCTGGGGAAAACCAGGCACTACAGTGCCCTCCAACAGTTGGAGCATGGCGGTTGTAGCATCGTGGATTTGGAGATTAGTCAACGTCAAGGGAAAGGCAAACAGAGCAAAGTACAGAGATACCCTTAATGAAAACCCGCTTGAGAGTGCTCTGCACCGCGGACGGGGCGAAAGGTTCATCTTCTGACAAGACGCAAACCAAAGACAACACACAGGAGCGGCTTAGGGACAACTTTGTTGAATATCTTTGAGTGGCCCATCCAGAGCACAGACTTGAACCCAACTGAACATCAAGGGAGGGAGGGGCCTGAGCACAGCTGTCCACTGGTGGTCTCCATCCAGCCTGACAGAGCTCAAGAAGGTCAGCTGAGAAGAAGGGCCAAAAATAAATAAATCCTCTAATCCAGGAGTGGAAAGCTTGTCAAGTCAGACCTAAGACTCCAGGATTGAATGGCCGGCAAAGGGGCTTCGAGAAGTACTTAGCAAAAGGGTCTGAATGCTTGAGCAATGTGACATTTCCGGTTATTTTTATGTTTAATAAATTTGCAAAAATTTCTATAAAGTCAGGTTTTTTGCTGTGTTGCTTGATGAGGGGAAAGAAATGAATTGAAATCATTTTAGCACCAGGCTGTAAACAAAAATGCAATAAAGTGAAGGGGTCTGAATGCTTTTTGAGCCCCGCTGCAAATGCGACTGAGCTGCAGTCATCATACGTTGTGGCAGCCCCGCTCAGAGTACGACACGTTGGCAGTCATTTGGGGTCCTTTTGTGCCAAGAAGTCACTCATAGTCGAACAAGCTGCAGGGCCTCACGTGGACTTGGAAACTGAGTTCCATTGTCCTGCCACTCGTTTCAGTCTGAACTCTTTCTGAGTGACCAGATGGGAGGAGCGGCAGGCTTCGGCGAGAACGACCAAAAGTGAACAGTCGGCCTCTGCTCGGCCACACCTGCCTGCGCGAGACCACAGTCCCATCACTTTATATGACACGCCTGCCTTCAAACTCTCTGTAGCGGCAGGGTGGGCGGCAGCCAGGTGATCCCCCCACCGTTCACAAACTGAGCAGGCTGTACGCCATGCGTGCGCGCTGTGTGTGTGCCGAGCCTGCCCCGTTTCCACACAAGGCATCTTTGACGAGCCGAGACGAGCGCCACTTCCAGGGTCACAGCTGCGCACTTGAACAGTGGCCCCAGTGTTCTCTCACACTTCAGCTGATGTGAAAAGCGGTGCAACCCAGCGAAAGTAAAGCGCCGGCCTAATGAGCCTAAATGTCAGTTTGCCGAGCTCTTCAATGGCCTGCTGTTCTGCCTCGGAGCACAACGGGGGGTCTGCGGAGACATTGCTGCTTTATGTAAGGATTTAGGAAAAGTTATGAAAAGTCCACTCTCTGAGCCTTTGCTCTCCAAAAGAGAAACTGACCCCACCTGTGTGAATATGTTCTGCTACTATCCAGGGGAAATAAGTACCTGTGGGCACTCTGGTGATGCCAGGGAGCAACTCATCTTGAGGAGGTAACTGTGTGCCATGGACAGAGCTAAAGTGGCAACAGCACATACAGTGCATCCGGAAAGTATTCACAGCGCATCACTTTTTCCACATTTTGTTATGTTACAGCCTTATTCCTAAATGGATTAAATTCATTTTTTTCCTCAGAATTCTACACACAACACCCCATAATGACAACATGAAAAAAGTTTACTTGAGATTTTTGCAAATTTATTAAAAATAAAAAAACTGAGAAATCACATGTACATAAGTATTCACAGCCTTTGCCACGAAGCTCAAAATTGAGCTCAGGTGCCTCCTGTTTCCCCTGATCATCCTTGAGATGTTTCTGCAGCTTCATTGGAGTTCACCTGTGGTAAATTCAGTTGACTGGACATGATTTGGAAAGGCACACACCTGTCTATAGAAGGTCCCACAGCTGACAGTTCATGTCAGAGCACAAACCAAGCATGAAGTCAAAGGAATTGTCTGTAGACCTCCGAGACAGGATTGTCTCCAGGCACAAATCTGGGGAAGGTTACAGAAACATTTCTGCTGCTTTGAAGGTCCCAATGAGCACAGTGGCCTCCATCATCCGTAAGTGGAAGAAGTTCGAAACCACCAGGACTCTTCCTAGAGCTGGCCGGCCATCTAAACTGAGCGATCGGGGGAGAAGGGCCTTAGTCAGGGAGGTGACCAAGAACCCGATGGTCACTCTGTCAGAGCTCCAGAGGTCCTCTGTGGAGAGAGGAGAACCTTCCAGAAGGACAACCATCTCTGCAGCAATCCCCCAATCAGGCCTGTATGGTAGAGTGGCCAGATGGAAGCCACTCCTTAGTAAAAGGCACAAATGGCAGCCCGCCTGGAGTTTGCCAAAAGGCACCTGAAGGACTCTCAGACCATGAGAAAGAAAATTCTCTTGTCTGATGAGACAAAGATTGAACTCTTTGGTGTGAATGCCAGGCGTCACGTTTGGAGGAAACCATGCACCGCTCATCACCAGGCCAATACCATCCCTACAGTGAAGCATGGTGGTGGCAGCATCATGCTGTGGGGAACTGGGAGTCTAGTCAGGATAAAGGGAAAGATGACTGCAGCAATGTACAGAGACATCCTGGATGAAAACCTGCTCCAGAGCGCTCTTGACCTCAGACTGGGGCGACGGTTCATCTTTCAGCAGGACAACGACCCTAAGCACACAGCCAAGATATCAAAGGAGTGGCTTCAGGACAACTCTGTGAATGTCCTTGAGTGGCCCAGCTAGAGCCCAGACTTGAATCTGATTGAACATCTCTGGAGAGATCTTAAAATGGCTGTGCACCGACGCTTCCCATCCAACCTGATGGAGCTTGAGAGGTGCTGCAAAGAGGAATGGGCCAAACTGGCCAAGGATAGGTGTGCCAAGCCTGTGGCATCATATTCAACAAGACTTGAGGCTGGAATTGCTGCCAAAGGTGCATCGACAAAGTATGGAGCAAAGGCCATGAATACTTATGGACATGGGATTTAATCCATTTCGGAATAAGGCTGTAATATAACAAAATGTGGAAAAAGTGATGCGCTGTGAATACTTTCCGGATGCACTGTATAGTGAGTGCCCTTCCATTTCTTGGTGTATCCAATGTTTTGGCTGGTAGTATACTTAATTACTCACACTGCAGGAGCAGCAAACAAATAACAAAAAAAAAAAAACAAACAAAATCAAATTAGACAAATCATGCCGTCCATTCAGGAGAAACCTGGTCCACCCAAGCTTGTAAAGGAGCATACTGGCTGTGAGACTGAGGTGACATGTCACAGTGATGCCTGGACCCCCTCTCACCAGAACAGCTTCCTTTTTTTTGTACCTTTGTGTCTTTGCAGAGTCACAACCCAAGTTTCTCACATGCCAATGTGTTCACGACCCTCTCCATGAGTTTAATGCCATCATTTGAGTGGTGGGAGTGGGGTGGTCCCCCTTTGCGAATCATGCATAATTGTCAAAACTTGGAGGGGTTCAGGGGTTGTCTAAGGTTAGCTGTGATCCACCTGCGAATTGAAAGCTTTCACCAGAGTGGTAAGGACTGAAGGTTTTTGTCCAGGGTTGGCCATGGCCCACAGGTTGGCAAACGCTGACCTAATCTTTTTTAATGACCTGGGCTTCAGCTTGAACTCCTCAATGTTGACTGTGTTGCTGCTAAAGCCTTTGTCACATTAGATGACGTTTCCTGTGATTTTCAGTCATAGCTTTCATTTACATAACCTTAGTGCGTCGGAGGCAGTTGTCCTTATAGTCCCATGAAGTTGATCGCCTAATGTGACATGGCCAACAAGTCTGCAGCTCACTATAACAAAATGTGCTTCATTGTAGGTGTGGGCTCTGTGGGCATAGAATGTAGCGATGAAGAATAGGGAACATTGTGGGCTTTGGAACTATCAAACAGAAGAGGGGCTTGTCTTTCTAAAGGCTTATGCTTTATGTACTGAAACGAGAAAGAGAGAGATATGTTCAGGGCTGTTTGTAACTCATAGGGATCATTTGTAACCTGGCAGGGATCTTTTGTAACTTGGGATAGTGATCATTTGTAACCTGGCAGGGACAATTTGTAACTTCCTGTCTATAGAAAAATGGTCAGGATAACAAAGTGAAGAATAATATTTATATCTTCATTGCATTCCCTCCTCTGAAGAGACTCATTTTGTGTTTTAGAGATATTAAAAAAGATTCCCATATACTGTAGATAGATAGATAGATAGATAGATAGATAGATAGATAGATAGATAGATAGATAGATAGATAGATAGATAGATAGATAGATAGAATGCACAGACGTACATAAATACATATAAACATTTGTCCCCAGGAAAAATTTGGCTTTTCTCAGAAGCCCTTTAAATAGATAAATAAATATATACAGCATACACAGTCACTATTGAGTAACTTGGCCATTACAGGACACTGAGGCATTATGTAGGCGTATTATCAGTGACATAAAGGAGCCCCAGTCGTGTTTCTTCACACGCTTCTGCTGAATGATGCGTTGACTGAAAGTCCTCAGTGTTGGGATGTCACAGAGAGGACGGGCACCATTGTTCATAATGGCACTCGGTTTTTGTTTTCCCCTTTGCTACGACCTCCTAGGGTTCCAGAGTGTGTCCCATAACTGAGTCTGGCCTTTTAATCAGCTTGTTGGTTCGGTGGGCTTCTCCTGAAGTGATATTGTGAGCCCAGCACACCACAGTGTCGATGATCACACTGGGCATCACAGAGTTGTCGAAGATGTGAAGGATGTCACTACCCACGTTAAAGGAGTGCAGTCTCCTAAGAAATAAAGAGCCTGCTCTGCCCTTTCTTCTATAGTTCCTCTGTGTTCAGAGACCAGTCCAAACTGTCACTGATGGGGACCCCCAAGTACTTGTAGGTGTAGACCACCTCTTCGCCCACTCCCCTTTGGGTGAGGTGGATGTCAGTAATCAGTTTCTCGCTTTTGCTGATGTTAAGCATTGCAAACAATTCTCTTTGCACCAAGAAGCCAAGTTCTCCACCAGACTGCTCTCCTGTGTCTCATCACCCCCCAATAAGTGCAGAATCATCTGAGAATTTCCGGCAGGGACATGACCTGCTGTTCTGTTTAAAGTCTGAGGTACACCGAGTGAAGAGAGGAGGAGGCAGGCCTGTTCCCTGTGGTGCTCCAGCGTTGCTCACATTCACATCGGAGACACAGACCTTGAGGCTCACAGACTGCCGTCTCCCCCACAGATAGAAAGGAAATAAAAGAAGAACAAAAGGATAAAACGGGCCAAGCGAGACTGCAGCTGAGCTCCTCTTAACCTGTTAGCCCGTCATACAGTGCTGGTTCTGTCGAGCATCGTGGGGTCTTTGGACCTCGCAAACAGAAGAAAGGCTCATTTGTCTAATGTCTGGTGTTGTAAGGTGTTTTGGAAACAAAAAGAGTTTGCTGCCGAAGTTGCTGCAGCTGTTAACCCTTCGTACAGCACTGGCGCCGTCAGGCAGCACACTAATACGAGGCACGCGTTACTGTGCTGGACGGTTGGCACACAGTCGCTTAATGTGATTTTCAGTTGTTCAGATTGACGTGGTCTGGCGACAAGGCCAGTGCCTACGGCTGGGTATTCTGACATACCCATCAACTAGAAGTTGTGTAATGTGGCATCGGCCTTACCTATATGTGCCAGCCTTTCCGCAGCAGTCGTGTTTCTTTTCCTGTGGAGGCAATTTTTTGGCTCCCAGCAAGCGAGACGGAGTTGTGAAGTGTTCATTTCACAAAGTCGCCTGGCATCCAGAGAATAGCTGAATGCCATCCCAAGTGACAGCAGCTAACCGATTCCTACGATTTTTGGGGGAGGTTCATTTTGTCTTAGCCCTTTTTGTGACACAGTCAGTAGCGTGATGCACTGGAGGTGGCAGAAAAGCTCATTTGAGCCTGTACACTGGGGTCAAAGGGCAGTGGGACTCTGCAGCCAGTCGGGGTGTCCTATTCTGGGTTGAGGAAAGCGGTATAAAGTCACTTGAGCGAGTGTGTGCCCCCATAGATGGCAGACATGCTGCTTGGCATTTGTTTGGGATGGCTGCTCGGCGTTGCTTCTTACGTGGATGGGCAGCAAGAGGCCTTTTCTGTTGGAGTCTGTAATTTGCTGTCTCTGCCAATAAATGTTTGGTCGCTTTCCCGTTTGGCCCAAGCACGGCGGGGGCCATCCACACAGTTGGCAGTGACCATCAGCAGCTGGTGTCTGTCTGGCCGCCCCCTCCAAATGCTAATAACGTAGGAGCCTGCTTTAGGAATACAGCTAATGAGTGGTCCAGGTGGTCATAATGACAGCATCGTCAGCTTTATCGGTCAACAGGAGTACAATAGGGGACGTGAAGGAAGTAACAGTCACCAAATTCAGAGTGAGCCTCCTCCTTATTCACCGGCACTCACGGCTGTGAGGAGCATCTTGACATTCGATTAGATTAGGTATACTTTATTAACCCCCGAGGGGAAATTCAAATGCATTCTGCAGCCGAAACAAAAAAACATTCAATCATGAAATACGCAGATAATGACGCAAAACGTCAGTATTGGACAACAGAATAAATTTATATAATACAATAAAGATGCTAAAAAATAACTAGTAAATTTAAAGTTTGTTTAAAATGAGGGAATTGTAGGATGCTTTGAAATGTCTAATGGCAGCAGGCAGAAAAGATCCCAAGGTCTTGAGGGGGCTTTATAGCATACCGTGGAGGAATGAGCCTGTGGCTAAAAGTGCTCAAGAGAACGCCTCCTAGAGGGGATTTTTCATGACGACATTCAACTTTGCTGCCACCATCTATTTTTCCAGAGCAGCCTCCACAGTCAGTCCCGTTAGGAAGTTGGCTTTACTGCTGAACTCAAGTTTGCTTCCCCAGGAGACCACCATGTAGAGCAAACACAACGGCTACTCTGGACTGGTAAAACATTTGCGCCAGCTTGTGGCCCACATCAGAAGACCTCAGGAAGTCCAATCTGATTGTGATTTGAATTTTGAATCATCATTAATTATTTGCTTCGGAATCATTTTGGTAGCAGTACTGAGGTCTGAAAGCTGCCATCGATACCAAAGTCAAAATTTTAGTCCCTGTCCACCACTAGTGTGGTGTTCTCTGTGCTACTGACGGGTGTGGTGTCATCATGCCAAGATGAAAAGAGGCTCTCTAAGGTCCTCAGAAAGAAGGTTGTAGATGCCTAGGAGTCTGGCAAAGGATCTCTAAAGACCACCAAACTATTTGAAATCAACCATTCAACTATAAGGAAAAATCATCTCCAAGTGGTGTTGATTTCACATGACTATGAATTTGACCAGGACTATCCGGCCCTGCAAATCCAAGAGCTGACTGTCTGATAACTTAAAGATGTCTCCAAGAAGCCCAAAATGTCACAGTGGGATCTGCAGGTACAGTTGGGGGAAATAAGGATCTGTGGTCCCAACTGCCTTCAGATCATTAACAAGCTCCCCCCATGTAGTTTTGGGCTGATCCCTCAACTTTCTCATGATCATCCTCACCACCACATGAGACAAGATCTTGCATGGAGCTCCAGACCGAGGGTGATTGATGGTCATTTTCTATTTCTTCCATTTCCGAATAATCGCACCAGCAGTTGTCACCTTCTCATCAAGCTTCTTGCTGATGGTCTTGTAGCCCATTCCAGCCTTGTCTCTGACGTCCTTTGACAGCTCTTTGGTGTTGTCCATGGTGGTGGAGAGGTTGGAATGGAAGAAATGGATTCTGTGGACAGGTGTGCTTTCTACACACCAGGAGTTGAGATCAGGAGTATCTGGAATTGATTGATCGATTGATTGATTGTAATCCACAGCCAATCGGTGGGAGTCAGAATTCTGGCTGGGTTGTAGGCGATCAAATCCTTATTTCTCTCAATGACATGCAAATCAATCTATAACTTTTATGTAATGTGTTTTTTTCTGGATTTTTGGTTGATATTCTGTCTCTCTCCATTAAAAAGAAACTACCATAAACATTAGAGACGGTTCTTTTCTTTGTAAGTGAGCAAATTTACAAATTCATCGGGGATCAAATCCTTATTTTCCCCCACAGTATCTCTTGTAACGTCTGGTGCCAAAGTGCATGCATCTTCAATCCGAAAAAGACACCCAGATTTGATGTGCTTGCAAGGTGTGCCAGGAAAAAGCCAGAGAGAACATTGGAGCAGGACTACAGTTTGCCATTGGACATCTAGACAAAGACCAGGCCTTCTGGAGCAATTGGCTATGAACAGATGAATCAAAGATAAGAGTTGTTGGACCAGCACAGAAACAGAACAGACATGTTTGGCAGAAACCCAAGACAGCTTTTCAGGATTAGAAGATCCCCTCATACCAGCTGGGAAGCTTGGAGGTAGAAATGTCCTGTCCCGTTTCACTACTACACGGGCGGAGCCGTGGGGGGCGGCTACTAGTAAATATAGTGATTGATATGAAAGGTGCTGTATTATAGATAGAACAAGAAATGTGCTATACAATGGATTAATAGCTAAATAGAGGTGAAAACTTCTGAAAAAAATGGAGATACAGTAATCCCTCACTTATCGCGGGAGATAGGTTCCAAGGCCGACCGCGATAACTGAATTTCCGCGAAGTAGGGACACCATATTTATTTAATTATTTAACGTGTATTTGGACGTTTTTAAACCCTTCCTGTATTGTTTACAACCCACCCTTTACTCTATTAATAAGAGGGACAACCGCTAAGCAATATGAAATCGGTAGATAAGTTTACACTTACTGTATAGCGAAGTACACGTAGCTATATATGACGTGATGATGGTGATGAATATGCTGCGCAGTAAAAATGATGACGATGAAGGTCATAATCCCCTGAATGCAGTAGCAGGAGCACGTTAATGCTGAATGAGTGAGATGAGACTTCCTGGTTAATGCAGCACTCCGTCGCTGAGCCAATCAGCAGCACACAGGAACTTAACTGTGTGCTCTGATTGGGTAGCTTCTCAGCCATCCGCCAATAGCATCTCTTGTATGAAATCAACTGAGGAAGCAAATACCAGAAGTAAAAAGACCCATTGTCCGCAGAAACCCGCGAAGCAGCGAAAAATCCACATTATATATTTAGATATGCTTACATATAAAATCTGCGAAGTCGTGAATCCGCGAAAAGTGAACCGCGAAGCAGCGAGGGATTACTGTAAATGTGAAAAGCACGATATGATAGATATTTAAAAGTGCTGTAAAATGCAGAAAGAGGTGGGACCTGCTATACAATAATGCTGTTTAATATGTGGGTTATGAAAATGTTGCTATTTGATAAATTGATGTGAAAGACACTATATAATACCAGATATCCATCCATCCATTGTCTCCCGCTTATCCGAGGTCGGGTCGCGGGGGCAGCAGCTTGAGCAGAGATGCCCAGACTTCCCTCTCCCCGGCCACTTCTAGCTCTTCCGGGAGAATCCCAAGGCGTTCCCAGGCCAGTCGAGAGACATAGTCCCTCCAACGTGTCCTGGGTCTTCCCTGGGGCCTCCTCCCGGTTGGACGTGCCCGGAACACCTCACCAGGGAGGCGTCCAGGAGGCATCCTGATCAGATGCCCAAGCCACCTCATCTGACTCCTCTCGATGCGGAGGAGCAGCGGCTCTACTCTGAGCCCCTCCCGGATGACTGAGCTTCTCACCCTATCTTTAAGGGAAAGCCCAGACACCCTGCGGAGGAAACTCATTTCAGCCGCTTGTATTCGCGATCTCGTTCTTTCGGTCACTACCCATAGTTCATGACCATAGGTGAGGGTAGGAACATAGATTGACTGGTAAATTGAGAGCTTCGCCTTGCGGCTCAGCTCCTTTTTCACCACGACAGACCGATGCAGCGCCCGCATTACTGCGGACGCCGCACCGATCCGCCTGTCGATCTCACGCTCCATTCTTCCCTCACTCGTGAACAAGATCCCGAGATACTTGAACTCCTCCACTTGAGGCAGGATCTCGCTACCAACCCTGAGAGGGCACTCCACCCTTTTCCGGCTGAGGACCATGGTCTCGGATTTGGAGGTGCTGATTCTCATCCCAGCCGCTTCACACTCAGCTGCGAACCGATCCAGAGAGAGCTGAAGATCACGGCCTGATGAAGCAAACAGGACAACATCATCTGCAAAAAGCAGTGACCCAATCCTGAGCCCACCAAACCGGACCCCCTCAACGCCCTGGCTGCGCCTAGAAATTCTGTCCATAAAAGTTATGAACAGAATCGGTGACAAAGGGCAGCCCTGGCGGAGTCCAACTCTCACTGGAAACGGGTTCGACTTACTGCCGGCAATGCGGACCAAGCTCTGGCACCGATCGTACAGGGACCGAACAGCCTTTATCAGGGGGGCCGGTACCCCATACTCTCGGAGTACCCCCCACAGGATTCCCCGAGGGACACGGTCGAATGCCTTTTCCAAGTCCACAAAACACATGTAGACTGGTTGGGCAAACTCCCATGCACCCTCCAGGACCCTGCTAAGGGTATAGAGCTGGTCCACTGTTCCGCGACCAGGACGAAAACCACACTGTTCCTCCTGAATCCGAGGCTCGACTATCCGACGGACCCTCCTCTCCAGGACCCCTGAATAGACTTTTCCAGGGAGGCTGAGGAGTGTGATAGACAGATACCAGATAGATATATAAAATATACTGTATAATAGTTCATGTGAAAGCTGCCATATAATAGATTGATATGAAAAGCACGGTGAATAACCTGATGCGTACTGTAGATCCATCCATCCATCCATTTTCCAACCCGCTGAATCCGAACACAGGGTCACGGGGGTCTGCTGGAGCCAATCCCAGCCAACACAGGGCACAAGGCAGGAACCAATCCCGGGCAGGGTGCTAACCCACCGCAGCGTACTGTAGATATAAGATATAATAAACAGATTTCTGTACTAAATGGTAGGTGAATCAATTGATATGAAAGGCAATATAAAATAGATATTTTAATTGCTTTATAATTCAGAAAGCGTGGGACCTGCTCTTCAATAATGCTGTTTAATATATGGGTTATGAAAATGGTCCTACATGATAAATTGATGTGAAAGACACTATATAAAGTATCCTGTATAACAGTTCTTGTGAAAGGTCCCATACAATAGATTGATATGAAAAGCATGATGTATAACCTGATGCGTACTGTAGATATAAGATATAATAAACAGATTTCTGTACCATTTGATAGGTCAATCAATTGATATTGAAATTGTTGTTTTTTCTCTTTTCTGAAAGCTCTGGTCAAATGTTTTGAGGACCTGAGCAGATCAGCATCCCTGAGACCTTCACCTTTCTTTATTTTCAGATATTGTATGATGGACACCAGTTGTTTTGGCTCATTTTGTATCTCATTATTGTTTGGCAGCTAATTAAGGAAAAAGAAACAATGAAGGGGGCCGAGTCTTCAAGAACAAGTCAATTAAAATGAATTCAAAAGAAGTTCATTAGCAGCAACAACAGGTCACTAATTAAGAAAAGGGTGAGAATGAAAACCTGCAGCTACTGAGGCCCTCCAGGACCGGAGTTTGAGAACCCTGGCCTAACTTGTCGCTGAAAGGCGCTATATAACGGCACGTTGGTAGGATGCGCACCGAGCCCGGGCCTGCGACGTCACATTTCCTTTCGTAGCGCTGGCCGGCTCCGCTCCACTCGGGCCTCCTCCAGATGCTATCAATAATTGGCCTGTGCTGGAGGCTCGCTTTCTGCTTTTTTCCACTCGTCTCTCCCGACTCCTCAAACCTGTTTTTGGCTAAACAGACGCCTGCTAATAATTACAGTGCCTCGGCGCAGCACTAGACTCTGTGGAGACAGTGGCGTAACTCGGCCGAGGCTTTTATGTTTTTTTTTTCCAAATCTGCCAAGCTTTTAGGCAGCTGTTCACATATGTAAAGTATATCATTTAAAAAATAAAAAAAAAAAGGGTTAACGCAGGGCACGAAATGCACTTCCCAGGCCGGAAGGGAATGACAAATTACAAATCGCTTTGTAATCCTGCCTCCCCTCAGACGTTGATCTCACTCGCAGGGTCGGGAGGCTTTCAGGCCACCTCAGCCCTAACTCTTGTGCCGCGTCATGTTGTAACGCAAGGCGCTTTATTCGATCTCGTGGGAGGCATTTTAATGAGTCAAATGTGCTGCCCCTCTGTAATTAATGGACAGACAGACAGGAAAGGTGCTCTAAAGAACTGATAGGCGAGAAAGGCGCTCTTTACATTTGATACAGAAGGCTCTCTATAAAATCAGAGTCGTAGTGAAGAGTGTCACATGACAGATAATGAAAGGCGAGCTGTGAAATGAGAGGCAAAGAAATACAAATGTGAAAAGGTCCCCGTAATAGAGAGAGAAATATGAAGGGCATCGTATGATAGACGAATGGGAAAAGTGCCATTTAATATTAGATTTATGGGAAAGGCACCATATGAATTAATTGCCTGACTGATATGAAAGGTGCTATTTAATACCAGATATGTAGGAGGATGCAAAAAGTTCCATATAACAGTTAGATAAGAAAAGTGCTATATAATAAATAATCAGGAAAGGCACTGTATTGTAGATCGATCAGCAGACATACAGGGTGCCATATTATAGATGGAATAGGAAACGGAGTGACTGGTAAATACAAGATGTGAAAAGTTCTGCACATAAGCTGAGAGAGTGTGAAAGGCGCTATATGAGAATAGATGTGAAAAGTGCTATCGGCGCTATATGAGAATAGATGTGAAAAGTGCTATCAGATAATAAGATCTTTGTGATGGATAAGCTGGTCGACAGATGAGAAAGCCACTATATGAAACCAAATACGTAGTTATGAAATGTTTTGTATAATGGGGGTAAATATGATAGACATGAAAAGGTGCTGTATGCTGGAAAGAATAGGAAATGTGCCTTCAAATAATAAGAGGGAAAGGAGCGGTATACAGTATGAAGGATACGGTGACTGGTGAGACAGCCGCTATATGAAACTAAAAACATAGTTATGAAATGTTTTGTGTAATAGGTGTAAATTGTTATCGGCATTGTTATCACTCTTTAGTTTAATATTGTTCTTTATCAGTAAGCTGCTGCTGGAGTATGGGAATTTCCCTTTGGGATTAATAAAGTATCTATCTATCTAAATATAATGATAGGCATGAAAGGTGGTGTATGATAGAAAAAATAATACGATCTTTGGGAAAGGAACGGTATACAGTGTGAAGGATAAGCTCATTGGTGAGAAAGCCGCTATATAATACCAGATACATACATGTAGCTATGAAAAGTTCTATAGAAGTGCCATATAATATGCATGAAAGGCACTATATAGTAAATATAATGATTGATATGAAAGGTGCTGTATTACAGATAGAACCAGAAATGTGCCATACAATGAAGATACATCTGAAAGGCACTATATGATACATATTAAAACTGTTTTCTAATGCAGAAAGAGGTGTGACCTGCTATACAATAAATGTGAATAGTGCTGTTTAATATATGGATTATGCAAATGGTGCTACATGATAAATTGATGTGAAAGACACTATATAATACTAGATACATATATAAAATATGCTGTATAATAGTATATGTGAATGGTGCTATATGATAGATTGATTTGAAAGGCACAGTGTATAACCTGATACATACAGTAGATATAAAATATAATAAACAGAGTTCTGTACTAAATGGTAGGTGAATCAATTGATATGAAAGGCACTATATAATAGATATTAAAATTGCTTTATAATGCAGGAAGAGGTGTGACCTGCTATACAATAGATGTGAATAATGCTGTTTAATATATGGGTTATGAAAATGGTGCTATATGATAAATTGATGTGAAAGACACTATATAATACCAGATACGTACATATATATATATATATATATATATATACAGTATATAAAATATACTGTATAATAGTTCATGTGAGAGGTTCCATACAATAAATTGATATGGAAGCACTGTGTATAACCTGATACATACTGTAGATATAAGATGTAATAAACAGATTTGTATACTATATGATAGGTAAATCAATTGACATGAAGGGCACTATATAAAGCCACATACATAAACTGATATGTGTGTAAAGTGCTTTATATATTTATTTTATGAAAGGTGCTATATGATTGATTGACTGAAATTAAAGGCACTATATAACAGCAGACACATAGATGCAGTATATTTAAAAGTGCTTTATAGTATAGATTTATGTGACAAGTGTGATATGAAATATGAAAGGCACTATATAACACCAGATACGTACAGCATATTATGAAAAGAGCTATATATATTTTTTTTCTAAGAGGTGTTATATGATTGATAAATTGATAATGAAAGGCACTATATGACACCAGATGCATAGATAGAAACAGCATATGTGAAAAGTGCTCTATAATTAATATTTAAGTGAAAGGTGCAATAGAAGAGATGGCCCGCGTGGTATGAAAGTCACTATATAATACAGATACATAGGCAGATAGCGTATACGTAAAAAAGATTCTATATGATAGATTGTTTGATATGAAAGGCATTCTATAACACCAGATACATACGGTATACTTGAAAAGTGCTATATATTTTTGTGAAAGTCGCTATGTGATTGATAGATTGATATGAAAGGCACTATATAACTACAGATAGGTAGACAACAGTGTATTGTATAGATGTATGTGACCGGCGTGATATGAGGGATGGAGTGATGGATGCCGCATATGTGAACGGTGCTCTATGACAGGCTGACTAATATACAAACACACACATACTGTAGATAACGTGTAAAGTGATGCGCTATATTATACACTGTCGATAGACTATTTAATAATTAGAAAGAGTTTAAAGGTTCAGGACCGTATGATGGATGCGTAGGAAATGTGCTGTCGCCTACGTGGCTCTTTGCCTCGTACTTTTTAACATGTAAAAGTGGATTTGTGCCATTTTTTGGGCTTCAGTGATTTTTTTTTTTGTTTCCCTCTGCCTCTGGCAGCATTCCTGAAGGCTGCCACCACCTTTGCTGATCCCCCCCAAAAGTGCAAACGGAATGTGAAAGTCGCCTTATTAACACTCGCGTGCCGCTCTCGTCACTAATTAGCGTATTCCTCAGACTCGCTGCATACTTGCCGATTCCAAGCCCGATTCCTGCGTGTGGACTGGCAGGCCGTCTCCTCCCTGAGTTGGCTGCCGCGCCTCGACACACATACGGCGGTCCCATCCACTTGGCTGCGTATCCATGGAGACAGGCGCCCTTGCAGCCCGACGCTTATCAGTCCCCCTCACATAAGTCGGCGTCGGACAGAATGCCAGCCTGACTAACCCAAAGCTCTCCGCTCACGTGGCAGCGAGGGCACACTGTTGTCACACTGAGGCTCGTCTGCTCCACATGGGCACCTCAAGCATTGTGGCCCTCTGGTGGTGGGGATGTGTGATGCTCAAGGTTCACCTTAGGAAAGGCGCTATATACACACTAAGGTGCTCCTGGTGCAAGTTGCTTTACCAGATGTTTACTCTACAAAGGCGCTATACAATGTGTTTGGACTGCAAGCTCTGTGCTCACCACCAGCCCCGTCAGAGCTCGTTTTATTCTGTGCCTAATCTCAGGCTGGCAGGGGGGCAGCAGTAAGGACAGGCGGTGACAAGTAGCACGCCCGTCAGTAGTGCCTCAGAGTGGCTCGGCCTGCTATGACTTTGAACCGAATCCCAGTCTTCAGTTGGCACAACCCCACTCCCGGCACACAGGTTAGTGGCACTGTTTGAAACTGCTGCCATGCAATTCTAGGCACCTGCAATGTGCCGCTTACTTGGCACTCGTTTTGTTTTCACATCTCGGATTTGTTTTTCCTGAAGTGACAGGACGACAAACTGTGAAAGCAGACGTGAGAGTGTCAACACTGTCTGCCGGGGAGAAACCGAGGTGCGAGAATTGGCGGCGGTGGTGGCAGTGGGGGAGGGGGAGCCTCCACCAAAATATAGACGAGGTGTCGGTGCTGCCACAGGCGCTTTGTTCTGAGCCAGTCGTGCCATCGGTTTGAATCCACGTCAGCAGAAGAGGCCATCAGAAAATATTAGTTTGGCTTCTTGTGCCAGACTGTTGCGGACCCTGCAGCACCAGGGGGGTGATGAGACACAGTGGTGAACTGGCTGGCACTGATCCCCCTTTCCAAGAGTCAAATTGAATCAAATGCCAGGCACCATCACACAATAGCACGCCACTGTGAATCTCCCCACTTACCTAGACGTCCACAAGAGGCCGCTGTGTCACCCGGTGGCACTTCTGCTGACCCTTTTGATTGTTTTCCCATTTCAGAATCCCCAGACGAGGGCATCGCTACACACCAGAAGGTTGGCCTGAAGATGGCGCTGACACTGCCTTCTGCGCACACCGAGGAGCAAAGTGAAAGCCCCAGCGCGCTGGAGAGTGACACAGACACGTCTGCTGGTGACATCTTTTGATTGTAAAGTCTGTGCCATGACCTGGCACTGTCCTCTCCATTTTTGTTCTTTCCTGCTCTCACTTTATCCTTTTATTCTTTTCTACATCTGCACTTTTAATTAATAAAACACATTTTTCTTTTTTTTTAAATCTCAATCTCAGGTCTGTTCTGTAGTCGCGCTCACCGCATCGATATGCGAAGACGCTGCTCTTCACTTGACATATGCTGTCACGTGTGCTCAGCCGGTGGTGAGATGTAGGTGACGAATGCGGCAGGTTTGACTGCAGGTGATGCACTCAAATCTCGCTTAGAACGGTTTGATGTGGCACAATGGGTGCCCCCAAAGCTCAGCCTTACACTAAGATGCCAGCAAGCTGTAAGCACTAAGGCTAAATCTGCTTTGACATTCCCTTGGCACACACTCTTGTATCAAAGACGTCTGCCAAATGTGGGCGATGTTTATGTGGACAGTGGGCTTTAGATCAGGTGATCAATGGGGCAAACCGAGGGCATGCCAGCAGGACGAGCTATCGATAACTGGATTGTGTTCCCAAAATGCATATGGCGGTCCTGCTAGTCCGTTAATGCTTTATATACGGGGTGGAGGGTTACCTGCAGCTTCTTTACTGGCAACGTGTATTTGCGTAGCCCTCTTCTACCATAATATGAACAGAACTGGCATCTTGGAATAGAATATTTTAGGACCTGGTGATGTTTAAAGTATTGTGTATGTCATGTTGATGTACAGTTGTGGCCAAAAGTTTTGAGATGACCCAAGTGTCGGTTTTCACCAAGTTTGCTGCTTCAGTGTTTTCAGATCTTTGTGTCAGATGTTTCTCTGGTGTACTGAAGTAGAATGACAAGAAGTTCAGAAGTTTCAAAGGCTTTTACTGACAACGACATGAAGTTTATCTGCAGTGTTGGCCCTTCTTTCTTTTTCAAGACCTCTGCAATTCACCCTGGCAGTCAACTTCTGTGCCCAATCCTGACTGATGGCAGCTAAATATCAGTGCTTGGAGTTTGTCAGAATTGGTGGGTTTTTGTTTGCCCACCCACCCGCCTGCCTGCCTGCCTCCCTCTTAAGTTCTCAATGGGGAGTTTCCTGGCCATGGGCCCCAAATTTGGATGCCACTTAGTTGTCACTTTTGCTTTATGGCCCGGTGCTCCGTCATGTTGGTCACCAAACTGTTGTTGGATGGTTGGGAGAAGTTGCCCTCGGAGGATGTTGTGGTCCCATTCTTTATTCCTGGCTGTGTTCTTAGGGAAAATGGTGAGTGAGCCCTGCACTGCCTTGGCTGACATGAATGGTCTCAGGATGCTTGACTGTTGGCGTGACACAGGAATGATGGCAGCGCCGCTCACCTTTTCTTTTTTCTGGATGCCCCCAAACAATCAGAAAGGGGATTCATCAGAGACAATGACTTTTCCCCCAGCAGTCCAATCCCAGAATATCAGTCTGTCCCTGATGGCTTCTCTGCTGCCCTTTTTGACACCCACCAGGCCATCCTCCAAAAGTCTTCACCTCCCTCACACCTTGCCTGCTGCCATTCCTGAGCAAGCTCTGCCCTGGTGGTCCCCACAGCTGAATCCACTTTAGGAGTGGCGCTTGCTGGCCTTTCTTGGGCATCCTGACATGTTCTTCACCTCTCTATTGTAACTCAATCACCCTGACGGAGTGACCTCCACCCTCGTCCTCATCATCACTCTCACCCGTGTGAACGAGAGGACCACTGAAGTGACGTCAGCAGGTCCTTTGGTGGCAGGGCTGACATGCGGTGGTTTTTTGGGATGAAGTTCATTTTCGTGGCAAAGAGGGACTTAGCAATTCATTGCAATTCATCTGATGGCTCGTCAGAACCTTCTGGAGTCGATGCAAATGGACATCCTGTAAACGGAGGCAGCAAACTTTGTAAAAATTCATATTTGTGTCATTCTCAAAACACTTGGCCACGGCTGTATGGTCTTTTTAAAATGTACACCTAAATATTTGATCAGAAAATGAAGTGAGATGTTTGTTGCATTGATATTGTCTCCTCACGTTTTGTTGTCAGTTTACGGACATTTCAGCCCCTCACATTTCACCCCCGTGATATTTCTCCCCCACCCCACTAACTTCTAATACCCACTCCCAGACGTTTTGAGCGTTGGAAGTTTCTAGAATAAATAAAGTGAATAATCGTTCTCAGTGTTCAAAACTGACTTTCCTAATTTAAACATTTTGTAGCAAAATGATAAAAAAGTTAGCAATGGCGCATCACGTAAATGAAACGCTCTGTAAACATATATCAATTTTTATTTCAATTAAACGAATCCAAATGATTTTACAAAAATGAATATCATATGTCGTTGCAAAGAAACATATGTGAAATACAATTATATACTAAATTAAAACCTCTGCAATTTACCAGGGTGAAATGTGGGGGGCAACTTATCCAGACGCCTTTGTTTTCAGATCTCACTTACACCCCAGAAACTCCATCAGTTTGACCTTCAGGGTTGTTGTGCCTTCATTGCAGTGCCATAATGGACCACAGCCGGTGACCTTACTGTATGTGCACAGCTGCAGTAAAATTGACATTGAATTTGCTTAGCGGACGCTTTTATCCAAAGTGACTTACAAATCAGGTCAACATAATGGAGTAAACATCAGTCTGGGGCGGGGGAGACTGCTTACGAACGATTGTGAGAGGACAAGGGTAGAGAAATTGATG
The DNA here is from genome assembly GCF_900747795.2 of Erpetoichthys calabaricus. Lineage (NCBI taxonomy): Eukaryota > Metazoa > Chordata > Cladistia > Polypteriformes > Polypteridae > Erpetoichthys > Erpetoichthys calabaricus. The sequence continues at coordinate 96,858,819 of NC_041409.2, read as the reverse complement.
ATCACGAGGGAAGAACGCGGAATCAAATTGCCAGCGAGTTACAATTCCTAGGTTATAAAATCCTAACAGTTAGACCAGCAAAGAGACTTCAAGAACTGCCAGGACACACGGAGGGAGTCAGAACGTCAAATGGGGGAGGTGGGCAGCATGCCACACAGAGGTGCCATTCACTAGCTGAGCTGTGTGGGTGAGGAGGAGCACAGGACCTCACAAGCTTCACACTCACCGGCCACTTTATTAGGTACACCTGCTCACCTGCTTGTTAAATCTAAACAGCCAATCACATGGGAGCAACTCGGCCTGTAGACCTCGTCGAGACGACCTGCTGAAGTTCAAACCGAGCATCAGAATGGGGAAGAAAGGGGACTGAAGTGACTTTGAACGTGTGCCACGGGCTGCTCGGAGTACTTCAGAAACTGCTGACCTACTGGGATTTTCACACACAAACATCTCCAGGGTTTACAGAGAATGGTCTGAAAAAAGGGAAAATATCAGTGAGCGGCAATACTCTGGGTGGAAATGCCTTGTTGATGTCAGAGGTCCGAGGAGAACGGCCAGACTGGTCTGAGCTGATAGAAAGGCAGCAGTAACTCAAATAAGCACTCGTTACAACTGAGGTGTGTAGAAGAGCATCTCTGAACACATAACACGTCAAACCTGGAAGCAGATGGTGGGCTACAGCAGCAAGAGACCACACCGGGTGACACTCCTGTCTGCTAAGGACAGGCAACTAAGGCCACAATTCACACAGGCTCACCAAAATTAGACAACAGAAAATTGGAAAAACGTTGCCTGGTCTGATGAGTCTCAATTTCTGCCGTGACATTAAGATGGTTGGGTCAACAACATGAAGGCATGGATCCATCCTGCCTTGTATCAATGGTTCAGGCTAGGTGGTGGTGTAATGGTATGGGGAATATTTTTTTGGCCCACTTTAGTGTGAAATGAGTGTTGTTTAGATGTCACAGTCTTCCAGAGTATTTTTGCCTACCATGTCCATCCTTTTATGACCGCAGTGTCCCCATCTTCTGATGGCTCCTTCCAGTAGGATAACACACCAGGTCACAAAGCTCAGATCATCTCAAACTGGTTTCTTGAACATGACGATGAGTTCACTGGACTCAAATGGCCTCCACAGTCGCCAGGTCTCAGCCCAGTGGAGCACCTTTGTGATGTTGTGGAGCCGGAGAGTCTCATCATGGATGTGCAGCCGACAAATGTGCGGTAACCGCATGTTGCCATCATGTCAATGTGGATCAGAATCCCTAAGGAATGATTCCAGCTCCTTCTTGAATCTACGCCACCAGTTCTGAAGGTTAAAGGGGGTCCAATCCGGTATTAGCAAGGTGTACCTAGTAAAGTGGCCAGTGAGAGTATAATATATGTAAGTGCGGAGCCATCAACTATTTGGTAGGAAATCATCGAGGGTTTGAGCTTAACACGTGCCACCACAGGAAGCCAATCTAGTGATCTGAAATGAGGAGTGACGTGTGCCCACCTCAGCTGATTGAACACCAGATGTGCTGCCGCACTTTGAATCATCTGCAGCTGCTTGGTGACCCCCACTAGGAGAGAGCTGCAGTAGTCCAGACGTGACGGGACCAGGAGTTGAGTTGCACGCTCTGTTAGATACAGAGGGGGAAATACGTATTTGATCTCCTGCTGAATTTGTAAGTTCGCTCACTTACAATGAAATGAAGAGTCTCTCATTGTTACGGTAGTTTTGTTTTAATGATGAGAGACAGAATATCAACCAAAAATCCAGAAAAAAACAAATGACATTAAAGTTATAAATTGATTTGCATGTCATTGAGAGAAATAAGGCTTTGATCCCCAACAACCCAGCCAGAGTTCTAGCTCCCACAGATTGGCTGTGGATTACAATCAATGAATCGATCAATCAATCAATCACAGACCCTCCTGATCTCAACTCGTGATGTGTATGAAGCCCACCTGTCCACAGAATCCATTTCTTCCATTCCAGCCTCTCCACCACCAAAGAGCTGTTGAAGAACGTCAGGGACAAGGCTGGAATGGGCTATGAGACCACCAGCAAGAAGCTTGGTGATAAGGCGCATGTATAGGCCTGGATGTTCACTGGCAAACTTAAGATGGGCCGGGCCTTTACTGTGGGCCTTCTTGAGCAGGGGGACCTCGTGGGTTCTGCAAGCTTTCAATCCATTACAGCGTAGTGTGTTACTAGTGGTGTTCTTGGTGACTGTGGTTGTCCCAACTGCCTTCAGATCATTAACAAGCTCCCCTGTGTCGTTTTGGGCTGACCCCTCACCTTTCTCATGATCATCCTCACCACCCCATGAGGTCAAATCTTGCATGGAGCTCCAGACTGAGGGGCGATTTATGGTCATTTTCTATTTCTCCCATTTCCAAATAATCGCACCACCTTCTCACCAAGCTTCTTGCTTCGAAACAAACCGCCAGGAACCGTGGGAGACCCTCCAGATTTATAGGTGGGAGGACAGTTGCTGGTGGTGATTGGCAGGTGGGGGGGGAACCACCCACAAAACACATGGAACCATCACCGAGGTGTTGATAACATAAAGAAAATGAAAAGCAAAGAATGGAAATAATAAAACACAAGCCACGTTAACGTGAACAAGAGAGTTAGACGATGTCGGCATGGCGTCTTGTTCAGGTGCATTTGGCGGTTAACTTAGCACATTAGTTACATTACCACCGACAACAGAATGCAATGCCGTGTGTTAGTGAACTCCATTAACCTCCTTAGTGTTAACGTTATTCCTTGAAAAAAACGTAAAAAGCATTGCATTTTTTTGCTTGAAAAATTACATTCTTTTTAAATCTGATCTTCTGTAAAACGTGAAAAACACTAAAAGTTAAAAATCAGAAGTATAATAATGATACAAATAATAATAACAGTAAAAATAATGCTAACACCGTCTTTGCTGTTGAATATCTTGAGGCCCAGTGATATACAGTGTATCCAGAAAGTATTCACAGCGCATCACTTTTTCCACATTTTGTTATGTTACAGCCTTATTCCAAAATGGATTAAATTCATTTTTTTCCTCAGAATTTTACACACAACACCCCATAATGACAACGTGAAAAAAGTTTACTTGAGATTTTTGCACATTTATTAAAAATAAAAACATTGAGAAATCACATGTCCATAAGTATTCACAGCCTTTGCCATGAAGCTCCAAATTGAGCTCAGGTGCATCCTGTTTCCCCTGATCATCCTTGAGATGTTTCTGCAGCTTCATTGGAGTCCACCTGTGGTAAATTCAGTTGACTGGACATGATTTGGAAAGGCACACACCTGTCTATAGAAGGTCCCACAGTTGACAGTTCATGTCAGAGCACAAACCAAGCATGAAGTCAAAGGAATTGTCTGTAGACCTCCGAGACAGGATTGTCTCCAGGCACAAATCTGGGGAAGGTTACAGAAAAATTTCTGCTGCTTTGAAGGTCCCAATGAGCACAGTGGCCTCCATCATCCGTACCAGGACTCTTCCTAGAGCTGGCCGGCCATCTAAACTGAGCGATCGGGGGAGAAGGGCCTTAGTCAGGGAGGTGACCAAGAACCCGATGGTCACTCTGTCAGAGCTCCAGAGGTCCTCTGTGGAGAGAGGAGAACCTTCCAGAAGGACAACCATCTCTGCAGCAATCCACCAATCAGGCCTGTATGGTAGAGTGGCCAGACGGAAGCCACTCCTTAGTAAAATGCACATGGCAGCCCACCTGGAGTTTGCCAAAAGGCACCTGAAGGACTCTCAGACCATGAGAAAGAAAATTCTGTGGTCTGATGAGACAAAGATTGAACTCTTTGGTGTGAATACCAGGCGTCACGTTTGGAGGAAACCAGGCACCATCCCTACAGTGAAGCATGGTGGTGGCAGCATCATGCTGTGGGGAACTGGGAGACTAGTCAGGATAAAGGGAAAGATGACTGCAGCAATGTACAGAGACATCCTGGATGAAAACCTGCTCCAGAGCGCTCTTGACCTCAGACTGGGGCGACGGTTCATCTTTCAGCAGGACAACGACCCTAAGCACACAGCCAAGATATCAAAGGAGTGGCTTCAGGACAACTCTGTGAATGTCCTTGAGTGGCCCAGCCAGAGCCCAGACTTGAATCCGATTGAACATCTCTGGAGAGATCTTAAAATGGCTGTGCACCGATGCTTCCCATCCAACCTGATGGAGCTTGAGAGGTGCTGCAAAGAGGAATGGGCCAAACTGGCCAAGGAGAGGTGTGCCAAGCTTGTGGCATCATATTCAAAAAGACTTGAGGCTGGAATTGCTGCCAAAGGTGCATCGACAAAGTATTGAGCAAAGGCTATGAATACTTATGGACATGGGATTTCTCAGTTTTTTTTATTTTTAATAAATGTGCAAAAACCTCAAGTAAACTTTTTTCACGTTGTCATTATGGGGTGTTGTGTGTAGAATTCTGAGGAAAAAAATAAATTGAATCCATTTTGGAATAAGGCTGTAACATAACAAAATGTGGAACAAGTGATGCGCTGTGAATACTTTCCGGATGCACTGTATAGTTCAGCATTTCAATGACCTGAACACACAGATGCAAGGCCGAAATGAAAACCTGCTCACAAAAGCAGATAAAATAAATGGATTTTCTTCAAAGGTGCAGCTCTGGCAACAACTTGTGGAAAGTGCCAACCTTGACATGTCCCCACACATCCAGAAATGGCAGGGTATCAGTATTGCTGCACTGTGTGAGACAATAGGCCAGCATTTGAAAACTCTCGAACTGAAGTTTTCATTTTATCTCCCTTCAGTTTCCACTGATTGCCTTGACTGGGTTAGGAACCCAAAGAGCTCAACCGCAGTGGGAAAGAACAGAACTGTGCAGGAGGAAATAACTGAACTGAGACAAGATCGTGGATTAAAGCTGAGCTTTGCTGATCTACCTTTGGACAGTTTTTGGCTGACTGCTGCCCAGGAGTTCCCCATTCTGGCCAGCAGAGCTGTTTCAGTTCTGCTCCCTTTCTCCACAACCTTACCTATGTGAGGCGGGCTTTTCAAACATGACTGGTATAAAAACTAAAAAAGAGAGAGACTCCGAGCTGTTGAAGAAGATCTTCGTGTGTGTCTTTCTTCAATTCCTACGTGTACAGTACTGTGCAGAAGCTTTAGGCAGGTGTGAAAAAATGCTGTTAACAAAGAATGCTTTCAGAAATATAAATAATGATTGTTTATTGTTATCAATTTACAAAATGCAAAGTGAGCGAACAAAAGAAAAATCAAATCAATATTTGGTGTTCCTACCTTTTGCCTTCAAACCAGGATCAATTCTTACAGGTCCACTTGCACAAAGTCAGGGATTTTGTAGGATTCTAGTCAGGTGTCTGATCAACCAATTCTACCAAACAGGTGCTAATGATCATCAATGTCACACGTAGGCTGAAACACAGTCATGAACTGAAACAGAAAGAGCTTCAGACTGGGTGAGGAACAGCCAGACTCTGCTACCAAGGTGAGGTTGTGAAGACAGTTTCATGTCATGGCAAGATGGAGCACAGCAACAAGACACAAGGTAGTTCTACTGCATCAGCAACGTCTCTCCCAGACAAAGATTTCAAAGCAGACTGGGGTTTCAAGATGTGCTGTTCAAGCTCTTTTGAAGAAGCACAAAGATACGGGCAACGTTGAGGATCGTAGACGCAGTGGTCGGCCAAGGAAACTTAGTGCAGCAGATGAAAGACACATCAAGCTTATTACCCTTTGAAATCAGAAGATGTCCAGCAGTGCCATCAGCTCAGAACTGGCAGAAACCAGTGGGACCCAGGTACACCCATCTACTGTCCGGAGAAGTCTGGCCAGAAGTGGTCTTCATGGAAGAGTTGCAGCCAAAAAGCCATACCTCCGACATGGAAACAAGGCCAAGTGACTCAAGTATGCACGAAAACATAGGAACTGGGGTGCAGAAAAATGGCAGCAGGTGCTCTGCACTGACGAGTCAAAATTTGAAATATTTGGCTGTAGCAGAAGGCAGTTTGTTCATCAAAGGTCTGGAGAGCGGTACAATAATGAGTGTCTGCAAGCAACAGTGAAGCATGGTGGAGGTTCCTTGAACGTTTGGGGCTGCATTTCTGCAAATGGAGTTGGAGATTTGGTCAGGATTAATGGTGTTCTCAATGCTGAGAAATACAGGCAGATACTTATCCATCATGCAGTACCATCAGGGAGGCGTATGATTGGCCCCAAATTTATTCTGCAGCAGGACAACGACCACAAACATACAGCCAAAGTCATTAAGAACTATCTTTAGTGCAAAGAAGAACAAGAAGTCCTGGAAGTGATGGTGTGGCCCCCACAGAGCCCTGATCTCAACATCATCGAGTGTGTCTGGGATTACATGAAGAGACAGAAGGATGTGAGGAAGCCTACATCTACAGAAGATCTGGGGTTAGTTCTCCAAGATGTTTGGAACAACCTACCAGCCGAGTTCCTTCAAAAACTGTGTGCAAGTGTACTTAGAAGAATTGATGCTGTTTAGAAGGCAAAGGGTGGTCACACCAAATATTGATTTGATTTAGATTTCTCTTTTGTTCATTCACTGCATGTTGTTGATTGATGAAAATAAACGATTAACACTTCCATTTTGGAAAGCATTCTTTGTTTACAGCATTTTTTCACACCTGCCTAAAACTTTTGCACAGTACTGTATATCAGCGTCGTGTTCAACTAAACTTTTAAATTGTGAGTAAATTGAAACTAGAAGATCATTATATTTCATTACATAAACTTTTTGTGACATTTTTGTTTGGTGGTGCGCCATGGGATGTTTCTATTGTACAATATGTGCTGTGGCTAGTGCTGGGTGGTATACCGGTTCATACCGAAAACCGTTTTTTTATTTTTGTTATGATACGGATTTTTCTCATACCACAATACCAGTTTAAATGGCCCAAATAACGTTCAGAACGTGGCGCAGTTTAAGGGGGGACCTTTTTCACTGCTAAACACGCATGCAACGGAGTACGAGCATTAGTGGAGGTATTGAGCGGTGAAAATGGACGGAGAACATTCAGAAACTGAAGCTGTAGCAGATGATAAAGTTGAACATGATGACACAGAAGAACTTTTGCCGAACAAAGGAGCCGTGTCTGTTGTCTGGAGATACTTTGGTTTTAAAAGGTCGCATGTGGACCAAATAACGATTTACTGCAAATGCTGTCGAGCTAAAGTTGTCAACATGAGCAATTTGCTGCACCACCTCGGCCGCAAACATGCTTTGGTGTACCATTAATGTATGGAACTAAGATTGGCCTCCTCCACGTCCTCCGGTAAAACTGAAAAAGCGAGAGTCAGACGTCACTTGTACACGCGTTTGCTAGACGTACTGCCTACGACAAAAAAGGCAAGCAGTGGATCGAGATAACCAACACCATTACAATCCATATGGCTAATGTTTCAGTGGACGGAGATTGTTAACATTAACAGAAAGTGGAGTTGGTTTACAAAAAATATTTACTATTTATTCCTTTTCTAAGACATGTTCAGTACAATACAACTTTTGACAAGCACCTCTGGATATTTTACTAAGTCTAAATACCTCTTTGGATGGTTGAAAATATGTTGTCAAAATTATAGTTTAAGTTGTTTGCAAAATTTGTTCAGTAAAAAGGTTCTATATTTTGACTGCAACTGTCATGCAATGTGATGCCTTCTCTTTATTAGTGCCACCCCCTTGAAGACTATCACTTTATGGGGCCATGCAAACCTGTGTTAATACTTAAAATGTGTTTTTGTACAATGCTCATGGCAGTGGCACAGGTTATTTTTAGCCAGTCTACTGCAGTGATTGCAGTGGAAAATGTGGTTAACATCCACTCATGCATGGGAAAAAAATACTGTTGAATACCGTGAAACCAGGATAATTTAGAAAAATACCGTGATATAGAATTTTCCACTGCACTAATTGCCTTCGTCATTTGAAACACTTCAGTCAGGTCTCCTCTTCATCTTCTTTTTCACACTACTTGGTCGCTTATTCCAAGTGTCATTCATTCTTTGTGTAAAGAAAAACTTTCTAATGTTTGTGTGAAATTTACCCTTCACAAGTTTCCAACTGTGTCCCCGTGTTCTGGATGAACTCATTTTAAAATAACAGTCTCAGTCCACTGGACTAATTCCCTTCATAATTTTAAACACTTCAGTCAGGTCTCCTCTTAATCTCTGTGAAAGCTCAGCTCTTTTAATCTTTCCTCATAACTCATCCCCTGTACTTCTGAATCAGCCCAGTCGCTCTCCTCTGGACCTTCTCTTGTGCTGCTTTGTCCTTTTTGTAGCCTGGAGACCCAAACTGCGCACAGGACTCCAGATGAGGCCTCACCAGTGTGTTATGAAGTTTGAGCAGAACCTCCTGTGACTTGTACTCCACACATCAAGGCGCTATATAACCTGACATTCTGTTAGCCTTCTTAATGGCTTCTGAACACTGTCTGGCAGTTGATAGCTTAGAGTCCACTATGACTACTTAGTCCTTCTCATAAGGTGGACTCACGATTTTCAGACCCCCCATTGTGTATTCAAACACAATTCTTTACATTTGCTGACATTAAATTTCATCTGCCACAAATCTGCCCAAGGCTGTCTGCTGTCCAAGTCCTTCTGTGATGATATAATGGATTCCAAATTGCCCTCCTATCTTGGTATCATCTGTAAACTTAACCAGTTTGTTCTTTATATTCATCCATCCATCCATTATCCAACCTGCTATATCCTAACTACAGGGTCACAGGGGTCTGCTGGAGCCAATCCCAGCCAACACAGGGTGCAAGGCAAGAAACAAACCGCGGGCAGGGCGCCAGCCCACCACAGGGCACACACTAGGGACAATTTAGGATCACCAATCCACCTAACCTGCATGTCTTTGGACTGTGGGAGGAAACCGGAGAACCCGGAGGAAACCCACGCAGACACAGGGAGAACATACAAACTCCACGCAGGGAGGACCCGGGAAGTGAACCCAGGTCTCCTAACTGCGAGGCAGCAGTGCTACCCACTGTGCTGCCCTTGTTCTTCATATTCCTATCTAAATCATTTATAGATATTAAAAATAGCAGCGGCCCCCTCACTGACCCCTGCTGGTCACCACTCTAATGAGGTTCCTCATACCATCACCCTCTCCTTCCTGTGTCTGAGCCAATTCTGCACCCCTCTACACCCCCCACCCTGAACTCCCACTTCTTTTAGTTTGATGCCCACCCTCTCATGAACATGCATATCGACGTCCTGAAGTTCCTTAGATGTTCATATGAGGTCTTCTGTGACTCCCCAAGTGAATTTTCTCTGCACTCCTGATCTACCACCGTTCCAAGTTGTCTCCTTTTGGAGATGATGGCCTTCACGGTGGTTCAGGAGAATCCCAGTGTTTTCGAAATTGCTTTGTAACCCTTTCCCGACTGATGTATTTCAGTAACTTTCCTTTGCAGGTTGTAGCGGACTAAACATCCAGCTAAGATTCACACCGTTGACAGGATGGTGATTTATTTATTTTTTCGGTGGGGGTCCCAGGAACGCACCCCACCTTGGCCCGACTCGCACACACTCCCTCAAAGAGACAAAAAAGCAACTGCTAATAATACAGAAATTGAAGAATGTGTTAAACAACAATAAACGAAATATAACAATCCCACCCCAGTTCCCTTTTACGCCGATATATACAACTAACACGAATTCAACAATAACAAACAACAAACTGCAATGAAATGATGGCGGTAGATAGTCCAGAGATCAGCTCTCGTATGTGAATGTAAAGGTCAGTCCTACCGGTACTTCCTGATGAAATGATGACGTGTGAATGGATTCAGGAGCGCTCCTTCCTTCGCAAATCGACAACAAATCCTCATACAGTCCTCATGCAGCAGGAAGACACCAAACAGTCCATACACCCTAAACAGTAAGAAGACGTAGGACAAAACAAGAATCCACAGGAAGTAAACAGGAAGGCAAACAGACAGACAACACCAGAAACAAAACAACAATAGACTTCTCTTTTTCTCTGTAGGACTGGCCTCTTTTTAAGTCTCATACTGGCCTCCTTGTCCCCAGCAGCCCCTGCACCCTCAGCAGAAGACCAATCGGAGCCACTGCAGGGACTGCTGGGAGTTGAAGTTTTTCATTCCCCAGTAGTGCTGCTACAAGGTCTTCTGGCATTTCTTCTGATCGAGGCCTGTTGTGCTGCTTGTTAAGACATTTTCACCAACGTCACATTGCTGGAAAGTTTCGTTGCACTGCAAGTGATGTTTAGATTCAGGAGAGCTGGCAGCCAGCAAGCTTGGGTGTGTCTAGTTTTATCTAACCCATTTTTTATATTTGGTGCAATGGTTGATTGGGTTGCTGGGGGCAATTACTTTTTCACAAGGATACTAATTGTTTTCCTACAATAAATCAAATGATCGTTTTAAAACTGTTTAAAACCTGGTTGTTTACCCAGGTTGTCATTTGTATTAGGAGATCAGAAACGGTTGTTATGAATAAGCAGAGGAACTCGGGAAGGGGGGCAAATACTTTTTCACAACACCGTTCTTTCCACTGACACTACACTTAAAGCTGAGGGAATGAGTGAAGTGAACCAAGGACCTGGCAGCCTTGAGGGTGGAACGGTGACTAGGGCAGAATCCTGGTAGGGTGGGCTTTTCTTCAGATGCTCCAGCTGTCCTGTGACAAACCCAAAGAGATCAGTTTTTAGGGTCAGGGGCTGACCCCAGTTGTGAATGCCCCCCGACAGAGACTGGCACCTCATCCAAAGGTGCTTCTTGTCTCACCCCGTTATTTTGGATAAGCCGAGGCTCTCACAAGTGGAATCCATTAAGTGAATTCAGAAGATGAAGGAAGACCCCCAGACCTGTTATCAGTCATCCCCACCATGGCGTCCCACTCTTCCAATTGTATTTGTGTGACTTAATAGCTAATAACAGCAACTCCAGCTGTGCACCATCGGGGTCCGCTGAACGGCCGAGATGAAGGCATATGATTGGTGGGCAACTGCTGCACCTGCACTGGGGGGCAGCACTAAGTCTCACGTCGTGACGACAGCAACTCCCACCCGGTGATGTTCAGGGTTGCCCTGCTTGTTGTGACCTTGCCGGTCCTGACATAGACTGTCTACCCATAAAAGGCGCTATAAATGCTTATTAAATATGATGGGTCATTGGAGAAATAAACACAAAGGCCTTTGATGTGGGGTTTAAAGCGCCTTCCCCCCCAAATCAGCTGGCCCCACATGACCTCACCTTCCAGATGTTCATTCCGATGAAAGAGGAAGAAAAGGAAAACCAATCCTGCCCTCTGTGCCAGCGCCCGCCTCGGTTTACGAGTGTGAGAAAGCCGCGGCTTTGTTTTTGCTTTGTGTGGAGCAAAGAATAAACGGTGGAGACCCCTCCAGGGCCTGGGTGGGCGGGCAGGCGGGCGCGAGTGAGTCATCATGATGCCGCTTAATGACCTGAGCCTGCATAAACACATTAATGAGGCCGCGCACACCAGGCCCTCGGTGGCACAAGGGCAGCACACCTGGCCGCCTCTAACCCTGCTGTTTACACGCCGACCAGTCGGCACAGCAGCCACTTGACCGACCTCGGTGCCCTGGGGATGCAGCCAGCAGACGGCGTCCGGTGGTGGGCATCACGATGACTCGACACCCACTTGGGTGAATTAATTCATTTGAGTCTCCTACAGGCTCTCCGGTCGCCTTGATGTGAATAATTCACATGGTGAGTGTTCGGTTATATAGCGCCTTCACAAAGTGATCACAGCCCTTCGCCTTCTCCACATTTTGTTATGTCACAGCCTTGTCGGGTCGTATTCTAAACCTGCTCAAGGTGGCAGGGGGTGGTGGAGCCCATCCAAGCTAGCACTGGGCGCAAGGCCTATTTAGTGTCACCGGCCCCCTAACCTGCACGTCCCCCACACAGACACGGGGAGATCCCGGTTCGTCAGCCCTGGTCTTTAGAATTCGTTTTCCCCCCTCATCAGACGACACTTGGTACCCCAGAATGTCTAATCAATAACGCGTTTTCATTAATGTTTGCAAATGTATTCAAATTTTGAAACCCTTCAATATCACATAGCGTAGAGACCCAAGTGTTCGGACCCTTTGCTATGACCAGTTCATCCCATTCCCATGGTCCTCGTTGAGTTGTTTCCCCAACCTTGTTTGGAGACCACCTGTGCTCAGCTCAGTCGATTGACCCGATTAGGAAAGGCACTTGAGGGTCCCACAAGGGGGGCCGGCGCCACCATTAAGGTGAATTAGGTATTCGTCCTGGGTGCAGTTTATATGGTGGGGTGGTGACCCTCCCACATGGGTTAGCTATCAAACAGTCGGTTGGCGCAATAATTAGCATTGCCACTGCCAACAGGTGAGCAAAAACCAAGCCATGAAGTTGAAGGAATTGCCTGTAGAGCTCAGAGACAGGACTGGGTGGGCTACCAAACAAACTCCTCCAGCATTGAGGGTTCCCAACAGCTCAGTGGCCTCCATAATACTGACGTGGAAGACGTCCGGGACAACCACATCTCTGACTCAAACTGAACGATCAGAGAAGGGCCTCACTAAGACAGGTGGCCAAGAACCTGAAGGTCACTCTGGCTGAGCTCTAGAGGACCTGTGTGGAGACTGGAGAAACTTCCAGAAGGACAGCCATCACTGTAACACTCCACCAATGTTAGCTTTATGACACGGTGGCCAGACAGAAGCCTTTCCTCAGTAAAAGAACCCACTTGGAGTTTGCAGAAATGCATCTAAAGGACTTGCAGACAGTGAGGGGAAAGCGGAGTAAGTCCAGAGCCACCTCAATGAAAACCTGCGACAGAAAGCTGTGGACCTCAGACTGGGCAGCAGGACAAAGCAAAGGTGACACAGGAGTGGCTTAGGCTCAGCTCTGTAGATGTTCTCAGATTGTCCGTCCAGACCCTGAACTTGAACCCAACTGAACATCTCTGGAGAGACCTGAACACAGCTGGCCACCGGTGGTCTCCATCCAACCTGACAGAGCTTGAGGGGGAGTCTTCAGAGAACAATGGCAGAACCCCCCCCCACCCCCGATCCAGATGTGTGAAGCCCAAAGCCTGTCAGACCCAAAGAGACTCCAAGCAAAAGGGGCTTCAGTGAAGCACTGGAGTGAAGGGTCTGAATTCTTGTGTCAATGGGATTTATTTATCCATCCATCCATTTTCCAACCCGTTGAATCCTAACTACAGGGTCACGGGGGTCTGCTGGAGCCAATCCCAGACAACACAGGGTGCAAGGCAGGAACCAATCCCGGGCAGGGCACCAGCCCACCACAAGGGATTTATTTTTTACTTTCAGCAAATTTGCAAAAATTTCTAAAATCCTGCTTTCGCTTTCTCATTCTGGGGTATTGAGTGATACTTGATGAAGGGAAAAAATTAATTCAAATAATTTTAGCATAGGGCTGCAACATAACAAAATTAGAAAAAAAGTGAAAAGGGGGTCTGAATACTTCGTGAAGGCCCTGCTAGTATGGATAAGGGTCTCAGAGAGGGGAGGTCTACACCGTGGTAAAGATTTGACTCGGAAAGAACTGATCGGCCATAGAATGAAGTCCCGACCATCCATCTTCCAAACGTAATGGGTCGTGCACAGGGCGAAAGATACAGACAATCCCTGGGCGACAGGGCGCCGGTTCATCTTAGGGTGAACACACTCACACACTCACACACTCACACACACACACCAAGTGCCATTATCAACAAAGACCCGCTTCTAATTACCAAACTGACTGAATGGAAACCTGCGACCTTCCAGGACCCTAACTGAGGATCCCCCGAGCGCTGAGTTTTGTGTCCCATCAGCAGAACGCCGCCATAGGCAACGCCCATCTCCTCATTAGCATACGGATCTGCCCAATCGCCAAAGCGAGCATTCTGTTTTGACACTCGCTAACCACGTGTTAATTCCTGTGTGGGCGTGGCAAAGCCCTGGCGCGTGGTGAACGACGTAACTTTTTCATTCCCTCCAGGCTCGCAACGTTCCGGTAACAGTATGGGGATGTGCAGACGTTATTTATATAGCGCCTTTCTCCGTGCCCAAAACGCGTCACAAATATACAGAAAAGCTCAAAACTCTGACTTTACAAAAGTAAAGAGGGAGAGGCAAGAAGCTGCGCAGTCGCACTCGTAACTGTGCGCAAAGATATAGCGCCTTTCATCCTCAAACAGCAGTCTAGCGCTTCACCTGTCACACCCTAGAGGTCTAAAGCACTCGATCGGTGCTTTATGTCATTTATCGATGACAGTAATTCTTCCTTTTGAGTGCTGCCACAACCGATAGAAATTGTGTTCAAGTGAAGTAGTTCCAGCAATGCCAGGGGGCATCCCGTCCTGGCCGTGCCCAGTTATAGGATTACTGCGGACGGCTTTAACGTTTTTGTCTGTTCTCCTTACGCGTTGCCCCCTCACTGCAGCTTCCTGCCATTTGTCTCTCTCTCTCTCTTGGGGACCCCCGCTGAGGAGCACACCAGTGCAAATGTCCTCTTTGGTCCACACAGCCGTTCACAAACAATTAACTCTTCAGCCTCAAAGCCGGAGCTGAATCCAGCTGCCCGATATATAGCGCCTTGCACGGTTAGCGCTATCACACCGCGCTTAAGTTAATTAACAAGACGGCGAGAAGAATCCCCGACACCTCGAGTGCGAAAGCGACATCAACAGGAAAGGCACGTGAAACGGACCAGGAGAAAATGGGACAGCGCGCGTCCGATGGCGGCCTTCTGCCACGTCGTGCCACCCGTAGGTGTTAAAAGCAAGAGAAGCAGAATGTGGCAGACAGCGCGGACAGATCAGCCGTCTTCATCCGATTAAGCAGCCAGAAACGGAAAAAATGCGTAGTGACAGAATGAGATAAGGAAGAAACAATTAGAAGGGTATGTTGTAAACTGTCCTTTAAATATACAGTAAGTGTGACAACGGCAACACGTTAAATGTGTCACATTTTCTTGTCACATTTGTCAACCCTGGATTCACATCTGCTCATTGATAATCGTTTATAGCCACATTGAAATTCAGTCATTGAATTAGCCTGATGTTGTCCACTGCCCATTATTTATTAAATAATTAATTTTTCATTATTATTATTTCATTATTCATATTAAATATTCGTTAATATTATTAAGCAAATTAATTCCACGTTTAGGGTTGGGAGACCGGAGCCTGCTACAGGACAGGGCGCAAAGCAAGAGACAAGCCTAGCCAGGGCACCCACTCATGCCCATGGGGTCACTTCTGAGCCACCAATCGATGTCTTTGGGGACATTCTTACCTGCAGGCCTGGCTTCAGCTGGTCATTTAGTTGGCTTAAGCCCCACCACCACCACCCACGCTTTTCCCCCTTCTAGTATTTCAATACCCCTCTTGAGATGGATGATAGTGCAAGGCTGGAAGATAAAATGTGAAGACAAGAAAAAATGAAGGGGTCTGAATACGTTCTAAATACACTGTATAGTGCCTTTCGTGAAACTGTGACTTGGAATTCATTATGAGGGATTGTACAGCCAGTCTTAAATTACACGAGTGGAAGTGTCCTCACAAAACACAGTGCAGTCCAGCATCAGAAACAGAATACAAAGGTAAGGAGAGAACTGCAATTACAATGGACACCGGGGGGCACTAGTGCTGCCGGGATAGGCCTCTGCCCCCCATGACCCTGAATTGTATTAAACAGGTTTGAGACTGTTATGCTATATGTCATATCATGTTGTGTCACTAAAAAACATGACTGGAAAAATATCCAGTGTCCTGCATGGATTCAAATTCTGTGCCCTTATGTTACATGTGTGGATTTCTCGTTCCACATCCCCTAAGATGTTCCCGTTAGATTGACTGGAAACATTTACATTGGGTAAGAATTGGGGTGTGGGGATGCAGCCCTGTGTTGGAATGGCACCTGATCCAGGGTTGGTCCTGCCTTGCACTGTGATGGGCATCTGCCGCCCTATATATTATATTATATTATATTATATTATATTATATTATATTATATTATATTATATTATATTATATTAGGATTGAGAGCAGTGTGCTATATAGAACGAGATTCCAGGCCAAAAAAAAAAAATCCTGCCGATCTGAGAAATAGAAAAAGGAAATTAAAAAAGATGCATTAGTTAAGAGGGATAAAAAAAAATGGAGGAATGGGTAGATGAATGTCTCAGATTCAGCGAGGAAATTCCCTCCGCTTTAGTTTAACCGAAGCAACAAAGAAGGAAAAATGAGGGGAACGTGTTGCTTTTGCGCAAGGCATCGGAAAAGAAACGGACATTGTGTGTGTGCGTGCGTGTGTGTGTGTGTATTCGTCTATATTGTACTGACGCCGCCAGGGGGCGAGGTTGAGTCTAAGCGTCGTTCAAATGTCGTTACTGCAAGTTTATAAATCGTATCAGTCTAATTTCTGTGTGTGTGGATATGTGCTCATTTATCAAAGTCTGGAACTGTTTTTTTCTAGTATATGGTCACATAATAATAATAATAATAATAATAATAATAATAAATCAGAAACCAAATCAACACGAGATACTCACGCACTGCGGGAAGGGTAGCCGCCCCGTTATTTGCCAAAGCATTTCCCCTTTTTAATTTTATTATTTTAATGTTTATTTTAAAAATCACATTACGATGAACGACACGCGGGTCAATCAAGGACACAACGCATACATTTTAAGTTTCCTTTCCAACGAAAACTGAGATTTATTGCAGATTTTTTTTTTTCACTCACTCGTAAACTCGACTGGCCAATAAAGCTTCTTTGCAGATTCCAGACACAAAGACCGGCGGTTTTACTTTTGTCTTTCCGTTTAGCGGCTCGAGTGGTCCCCCTCTGAATTGTCTCGTGGAGCACTTCGAGTATAAATGGACTTGAAACAGGACCAGAAGCCCGGTGCCCTGGAGCTCTCTGCCTAACGCTAGCTAACGGTTTCCATTAGTATTCGTCTCCACGTCACCCGGCGGCCTTTAGGACCCGGAGGCGCCGCGCGCATTCTTGGGCTGCGCAGCTCCAGTTAAAGTCTACGCGGGTTGGCCGAGCGCGCAGTCGGCCGGGCGGGACGCCGCAGGGCTGCTCGTACTTGAGGGGAGGATGTTGCCTGTTGGTGAGGGCGGAGGAGGGACGCTTTAAGAGGAGCTTTTCACTCAGACCTTTTGGTAAACGTCCGCGGGGCAGAAGGAGACACTCAGCGTTTGCTGCCGGATTTTTTTTTTTTTTGCACGTTAGCGAATTCACCGCCGCCTTTGCTTCGCTGGCTGCGAGCCCGATGTAATCCAGCGACCAGAAGCAGTCCGCCCCTGCCGCCGGAGCAGCCTGGACACGATGGACGGGGAGCCCGAAAGGCTGAGGAGCCGGGAGAGACTGGAGGCGTCCCTAGCCGGACTGGGAGAGCTGGAGTACCTGCGACGCCGCCAGGAGCTGCTGGTCAGGAGCGCACTGAGGCTGCAGGAGAGGAGCTACCCGAGCCCGCAGGACAGGCTGCTGGAGGAGAACATCTCCCTGCTCAAAAAGCAGCTGGTGAGTAACGGGCTGGGACTGGAAGGGGGGTGGGCGGCCGAGCCGAGTGGGTCGAGACCCCCTCTCATGCACGGTGTTAAGACAGCCGAGAGCCCCACTCGAGTGGGCTTGTCAGTGTCGGCCGCGGCGCAGTGGCGGACCTCCTGCTCTTTCCACGCGCTTGTCATTTGTAAGTCGCTTTGGCTTATCAAAGTAGCGCGGCTTTACCAGGTACGTCCACCGGGGGGCGTAGAGACCCCGTAATGGGTTGGATTGGATCGGAGTTTTGTGACGGGTCAGGCTGTCTTGGTTTGGGGGGGTGGTGGTCTCAATTTGCTTTTGCCACGTCTCAGGACTGCAGTAGGTAGTGTGTGTGTGTCAAGGTCGAAGGCCCCTTTGGAAATGACACTCTTCTCCCTTTCACGGGTCCCCTCGCTTTGTTTCTCGCCTGTCACGTCACCCCCTTTTTTTTTTTTTTTTACTCTCTTTTGTGGCTTCTTGAATGGCACGACCGTGCCCAGTTGTGGCTGAGGTGCCATTGTTACCTGGCACGCTCTCCCCTGCTGGCTGGCGTAGGTGCTGCTGCTGTTCTCGTCTCACCCTGATTGGAAAAGGAGGGGAGGAGGCTGGAAAATGAAGGCTCTGCCAAAAGTGACCTGCCTGCCTCATTTATGCAGACGGGCCATCAATCACATTGAGCTTCTGTCAAAGGCGTTGCGTTAGGATCGGGAGGGGGGAGTGGGGGGGGGGGGCGGGGGTGGGAGTGTCTGCCTGTGGAGGGACACCGTTGGCACTAACTTTGGTTTGGCGTGTAAATGAGGAAACTCCCTTTACCTTTTTATTTCTTTTTTTTTTTTAAAAAACAAACACCATATGGCACCAGCGGTGCTCCCTTCACCGTGACACGGTGACAAGTTAGAGGGTGGATCAGTGCCGCTCGAGCCGTCGCTGATTAGCGTGCGAGCCCCTTGCTAAAACGCTGGCGACGACTCCCTGGAGGTCTGCCTGAACTGCGAGTGCGACTGTAATTTATGGCTCCTCTAAAAAACAATGAAATCTCTTCACCCGAAATTAAAAGCTAAGGCCGCGTAATCGAATTGCGGACGCGCTAAACGCAGGGGCCGTTCATTTGGAGGGCAGACTGGGGGTCGGCGGTTGTACAGCCATGATGGCGCAGCGGACCCCGTCGGGTTGGTCAGCACCGACTTCCAGGCTGAGCAAAGATTGGAACTCCGAGGTGTGAAGCTGGCCTTGCCAGGTAATGCCCATTTCGCCACTCCTGGTGCCCGCGTTGCCCCCCCCCACCTGCACAGCACTATTCCCTCGCCGCGCCGGTCACTAATTTGTGCCGCGAGTTCACATGAGACATTCCTTGCGCATTTTTCTTTAATTGCAAGCAGATTCGAGCGCCGTGTTGCCAAGCTTCTGGAGGCTTTGCTGTCTCCGTTAATAAATCTGCTGAGGCCGAGCGCTTCAAACAGCTGAGCTCATCTCGTCTCTGTTTTCCTTTTTTTTTTCCTACCCCCCCCCCCCCACCCCCAATCCCCCCATGTTCAGAACTGCTTGAGGAAGAGGGACGCGGGTCTCCTGATGCAGTTGCAGGACCTCGACCGACAGATCAGCGAGCTGAGGTTGGATTCTGAGAAACCTTCTGACCACGTAGAAGCCGACAGCCGGCCCAGTTCAGGTAAGATGTGCTCTTTGACCTCATGGGGGGTGGTCAGCGACCTACGTGGGGTACACCAGGTGGCCATTTATGGGGTTAGGGAGACTCGAGCGAGTGGAACGTAGTGCTAGTCACGCTAGTGACTCGAGGTCACGGTCAACACCACTCATAACCACCATCAGGGACAGTAGGGGAACAGGACCCAATCTGAGTGGTCAATTGATCAAACGGTAAAGGCAATGGCACCAGGATGGGCATGTGGCATCAGGGGGCACAAAGTGGACTGATGAAATCTGGGGCAGCAGCCAGAAAGGTGACCGAGAGGCAAGTGTACTCATGAAGCAAGTTGGAAAATACAATGAGACAAGGGGCCAGCAGGTGGCGCCTCCACCACAACAGGCGCTATATACAGCAGCTTGAAGATGGAGTGGAAAGCTTGGCAGTTGTGGGAGCTCAATGTGTTTATGGGCCTGGAAAACAAGCAGGACCTTTGGGAATGCGCGGGGCTCTTTATTTTTGGCTGCGCTGAGTGCTCGGAATTCTGCCGGAGAGCAGCTGACTAAACACGGCAGACCTGGAAATGTCAAGGAGTGCATTGGAAGGCGTGGATCTTCTTTCTTTCTTTCTTTCATTTATTTGTAGTCCTGTATTTACAGTAGCCTTTAATATGCCATCCATCCAGCTTACATTAAATAAAAGTAGAGACTGACGTGCCAGTGCATTAATACGTCTGAGCCTCCCGTGGCCCTGTAGGTTTAGAAAAAGGCAGGACTGTGATTTTTATACCACATGGGTTATATAGTGCCTTTCATGGTGAGGGTTGCTACAGAGTTGACTATTATATCACTTTAGGTTTTTATTTATTTCATGCTGTAGGTTGGTGTAGTGCCTTTCATTGTGAGACTCGCTACAGAGTCTTTTCAAACTTTCCTTTGCAATATGGCGCCTTGCTCAGGACATTAGGTTTTTCTTTTGTGTTGTGGATCATATAGTGTCTTTCATTGTGGCGCTTGCTACAAACTCTCTTCGTGGCTTCCCTGTGCGTTGTTACAGCGCCTGGCACAGCACGTGGTGTTCTGTGAATTAAGACTTTTCATTTCTTTTCGCCCCGTAGATTATACAGTGCTGCTCACTGTAAGCCTTGCTACAAAGACCTGCACAAGTTTCTCTTTCTTTGGTGCGATTATTCCATGTGCCATATAGCGCCTTTCACAGCACGTACTCTTATCTCACCTTAGGATTCTCTGTCTCACAATGAGAGGCACTATATAACCTAAAAGGGTCCTAAAAAATGTTTCAGTCTTTCTTTGGTGCAATTCTTCCATGTGCTATATAGCACCTTGCACACCACATGGTCATATCACTTTCGTTTTTTCTTTCTTTCTTTCATTGTGAGGCTCGCTAAACGTTTCCTTTTCTTTGCGCTGGTTATTCCGTATGCCATGTAGTGCCTTTCACAGCATGGACTGTTATGTCACTTCAGGATTCTTTCTTCTGCTTTGCAATGGTGTCCACTCTATAACTCTTTATTCATAGAATTAGTTCTTTCTTTCTTTCACTGTGAGGCTTACTAAATGTTCCCCATATGCCATGTAGTGCCTTTTATGCCCACTTTAGGATTCTTCCTTTCACTTTATAATGGCTATCACTATGAGAGGCACTATAAAGTCCAGTAAAAGTTTCACCGTCTTATATATGCTTTATGGAAGATATGGAACGAGATGATCCACCGTGACAACCCCTAACGGGAGTCGCCGAGAGAAGAAGAAGATATACAGTATGCTACATAGCGCCTTGCACACCACATGCTCTTATATCACTTTTGGTTTTTATTTCTTTCTTTCATTGTGAGGCTTGCTAAACGTTTCCTTTTCTTTGCGCTGGTTATTCCGTATGCCATGTAGCGCCTTTCACAGCTTGGACTGTTATGTCACTTCAGGATTCTTTCTTCCGCTTTGCAATGGTGACCACTCTATAACTTGCAAGGTCCTGTACAAGTTTCACCGTCTTTCTTTGCTGTGATTCCACACTATGCTGTATAGCGCCTTGCACGTCACCTTAGGTTTTCCTCTCTTTCACACAAATTTCATTTCATTGTGAGGTTTGCTAAACGTTGTTCCTTTTTTTTTTGGTGTGAGTATCTCCCATGTGGAAAAGAAAAAGTTTTATTTCCTCACCGAAAAGCAAAGAACGTAAGAAAGGGACATGACGGCCTTCATGGGAGGGGGGTGTCACTGAATCCGTGTGTCTCTGACCTCCTTTTCTTAACCAGAGGTCCGTGAGGGTCAGATAAAAATGAACATTTATATTCACTGCCCAGCTCGGTACGGTGGATTTACAGTAGATGTAGCAGTAGTAATGGTAATGGTAGATCTGTTTGAATTTGCATAAGAGGATTATATTTCCTAATTATAATGAGGGGCCATTACTTTTTGCATAATAAAGAAGAGTTTAATAATACTGTGTGTATGTCAAATACGTATGAGCCAATCAAACCTCGATAAATAAATAAAGTACATTCTATTCATTGCAGGCGAAAGTTGTGTTTATGTGAATATTTCTGGCGAATGGGGGGTCCATAGCTTTCATCAGATTCTTAAAGGGGTCCGTGACTCATAAAAGTGCTTAGAGCACAGAAATTCCCTTTTTTTTGTCTTTTATTGGTCCATATGGGGTGGCACGGTGGCGCAGTGGGTAGACCTGGGGACCAGGGTTCGCATGTTCTCCCCGTGTCCTCCCGCAGTCCAAAGACATGCTGGTTAGGTGGATTGGCGATTCTCAATTGTCCCGAGTGTGTGCTTGGTGTGTGTGTGTGTTTGTGTGTGTCCTGTGTTGGGTTGGCACCCTGCCCGGGATTGGTTCCTGCCTTGTGCCCTGTGTTGGCTGGGATTGGCTCCAGCAGACCCCCGTGACCCTGTGTTCGGATTCAACGGATTGGAAAATAGATGGATGGATGTTCCATATGTTATATAGTGCCTTTCACTTTCTTTCTTTCAGCCATTTCTCTGATTGACTCCCCCCCCCCCCTCCAGTCACCACACCCCCTCGCTTGACCAAGTGAGCGAGAAAGTCCAGCTGACAGGGGGTGGGGTGGGGGGGGGGAATAAGAGCTGGGTGGGGGTGGGGCTCGAAGGAGGACCACCAACCACTTCACCGGGCTACAGCCCCCCTTGTCCTTATCTGCTAGAGATAACAGAAGAAAGAGAGAAGGCAAAGGGTGGCGGGTCGCTGGGGGTGAGCGGGCAGCGTGTCAAGTGACAGTAGATGCCATGGCAGCCATAGGAGATCAGATAGGCATGGGTGACGTTAGGGCCGCTTTGGGGTGGGCCGGTGTGGGTTGCCCGGCGGGGTCCGCTCCCGTCTCACACGCCCTTCTTTCTTTCTGCTCGCAGGTTTTTACGAGCTGAGCGACGGGGCCTCGGGCTCGCTCTCCAACTCCTCCAACTCGGTCTTCAGCGAGTGTTTGTCCAGTTGCCACTCCAGCACCTGTTTCTGCAGCCCTTTGGAGGCATCCCTGAGCATTCCAGATGGTCAGCCGAAGTGTGCAGGTGAGGCCCGGGGTCAGTTCTGTCTATTTTGGGTCATTGGCTTGCCAGTTGTGCCTTTGCTGGGGATGTCGTTTTTGAAAGGAGACCCCAAAGCTGACGAATGGCATGGCATACGAGCAGCTTGCCAGTGTCATTTTCTCTTTGCCAGCAATAATGGAAGAATGGACAGCCGCTAAGCTACAGAACTAGAATCTGACCGTCTTTGTGAACCTGGGCACATGCCCTCTGGTGACATCTCGCGGTCCCCTTCTTTACATTTACAGACCTCCTAACGCGTATCTTTTTACTTTCAGATGACCTCATGGCTTGGACGGAGTGTGCCGACGGGCACTGCCAAGATCAACACTTGGGCACAGGTAGGCGCTCTGCCTCTGTCCCCGTCGTTGACGGGTCACCCGATGTCCAGATCAAGTACCAGTGTGACCTGATTTCACGAAACGGGATTGACGTCTATCGTTACCCAAGTCCGCTTCACGCCGTGGCTGTGCAGAGCCCCATGTTCTTCCAGTCGCTCGTTGGCCACTTCAGAGATGAAGCCCTCCAGCTGAGAGGCAACGACTCGGCCAAGGGTGACCCGACGCCAGTGCTTCAGAGCCCCTTTTCACCACCCACCAAGCGCCTAGAATCTTACATCCTTGGACTCCTACAGAAGCGGGCACAGCCCGTGAGGACTAACAAGCCCAGGACGAGTGTCAACGCCGACCCTGCCAAGGGCATCCTGAGACAAGGGAGTGTTTGTGCCAAGCAGGTGACTGGTGGCCCTCAAGTCAAAGCTGCCAGGACGAACTGCACGAGGACAGCCGATTGCGGTGTGCAAGCATCTCCTGGCAAGCAGTGGCTGGCTGAAGCCAAAGTGGAGCTGAGACACCCTGCTGCCTGCCCATGTCCCCCTGACCAGCGTGGGGCAAGCGGCAGCCTTCCAAAGAAGAGAGCGCCAGGGGTCACTAAGGGTCTTCCACTCGGAGGCGCCGGTGAGGTGAGCCAAACCCACGTGCTCGCCTCGCCCAAAGACACGGTGCGGAGGCATTCTGCCAAGGCTGAAGAGAGCAAAGGGACCGCGTCCCCCAAGAAGGGCCTCAAGCTGCCCGCCGTGGATGAACGGCCCATTCTAGAGCTGAGGAGCGAGGGGTCGTCCTCTCAAAGTCTCGAGGAGGGCAGCAGACATATGGTGAGTGCCCACTGTGTCCCTGCCCAGAAGCAAGCAGTGAAGCTTCGAAAGGGCCTCAGAGCGGTGAAGGTCGTGAAGACGAGGAGTGCCACCAGCAGAGGCAAAGCGCAGGCCAACGTGGTGCCCGAAGCGTGTCGGGAGAAGTCAAGGACGGCCAACGTAAAGTATCGCATCCCAAGTGAGGCTCCCAAAAAATCCTTGAGTAAGACGAAGAGAAATGGCAGCTCCCCGAATGATGGCGGCCCACCGGTCCGGCACTCTAAGCACGCCGGGCACAGCCGGGAAGTTGTACTGACCAAGCCGAGGTACAAGAGGAGCGACTACCGGCGGTACAAGACCCTGGGCGACAGCTCGTATGACGAGGCCCTGCGGCGGGCCAGGAGGCGGCACAAGAGGGAGGCGGCAGGGCAGCTGTCCACCCTCTACATGCCGTCCAAGCTCTCGTACCCGAGCCCCTACGCGTGCACGGGCAGCGACTCCGAGTACTCGGCCGAGTGCGCCTCGCTCTTCCACTCCACCGTGCTGGACACCAGCGAGGACGAGCAGAGCAACTACACCACCAACCGCTTTGGCGACAGCGAGTCGAGCGTGGACGAGGCCGACTTCGTCAGGGACAGCAGCAGCTCGGGCGACTCGGAGGAAAGCGGGGGGCTCGTCTGGCCACAGTTTGGCCAGGCGCCCACTGGCCCCCCGCAGGCGGAGGCCTTCGTGAAAATCAAGGCCTCTCATAACCTGAAGAAGAAGATCCTCCGCTTCCGCTCGGGATCCTTAAAGTTGATGACCACCGTGTGATGGCCTCCAGACGTCCGCGCGGCCCGGGTCGGCGGCCCAGCCCTTAGCCTCTAAGGCACGTGAACTGGACCGGTGCCCGCGGACACTGCCGTATTGGGCTTTTTTTTTTTTTTTTTTTTCTCTATTTATTGCTAACTGTGGATACACGAGTGTAAATAGAGTCCCGGGATTCGGGTGTCCATTTTTTAATAAAGATATTTAAAATGACTGGAAATGACCAGCTGCTCTGTTTGGAGTCCGGCACCTTCTTCTCTCCATTCGCCATATGGAGCTCGTGTCCTGGATTCAGTTAGGGGGGCTCCATGGATTTTGCATGTTTACCCACTGATTGAATGGGCATCCCGTCTGGGAATTCTGCCTTGTACCCCATGCTGTCAGGTCAGGCTCTGATACCTCACTTGGGCTAAGCACCTTTTAGCATCGCAGACCACTGAGTAGTCGTGGTGACCTGCAGGGTGCGTCCCACTGCTGTCGCTGTGCTAAAACAGTTGGGGGGGGGGGTGTTAATGGTGCAGGTCACTTTGAGGTCTGTGTCCCCTGAATGCCAGTCCAAAGCCAACATCCGAATAACGTGACAAACAGCCAGTGTTTATTATATATAGTGCCGTCTGAAGAGTTTAAATCCGTTAGACCTCAGTGCCCACTTGAGCAGGGCATGTGCCCAGGAGAGAGCACGTTAAGCACAGGGCTCAGGATGGGGCGAGGATCTTATCTTGGTAGAGGTTGTATATAGCGCCCTGAAGTGCTGGCACAAGTCTGGGTTTGTTTGAGGAAGTCTGAGAATTGTGTCAGTCCTGTAGATGGCGCCTTTCATATCTGTCTTTTATCATAAAGCGCCTTTCATATCTCACTAATCAAATGTAGAATTTCATATTTATTATATATAGAGAGTTCATATCTGTCTTTCTGGATATGCTGCCTTTAATATCTCTCTGATTGTATATGCTGGTATATCTGTTTGTAAATAGCGCCTTTCACACCTCACTAATCATATGTCGTACTTAATTATATTTATATAGCGCCTTTCACACCTCACTAATCATATGTCGTACTTTATTATATTCATATAGCGCCTTTCACACCTCACTAATCATATGTCGTACTTAATTATATTTATATAGCGCCTTTCGCACCTCACTAATCATATGTCGTACTTTATTATATTTATATAGCGCCTTTCACACCTCACTAATCATATGTCGTACTTTATTATATTTATATAGCGCCTTTCACACCTCACTAATCATGTCGTACTTTATTATATTTATATAGCGCCTTTCACACCTCACTAATCATATGTCGTACTTTATTATATTTATATAGCGCCTTTCACACCTCACTAATCATATGTCGTACTTTATTATATTTATATAGCGCCTTTCACATCTCACTAATCATATGTCGTACTTTACTATATTTATATAGCGCCTTTCACATCTCACTAATCATATGTCGTACTTTACTATATTTATATAGCACCTTTCATATCTGGCTTGTTGAATTCTGTTCTTTTCATATCTTCAGTTTGTATATAGTACCTTCCATCCATTTTCCAACCCGCTGAATCTGAACACAGGATCACGGGGGTCTGCTGGAGCCAATCCCAGCCAACACAGGGCACAAGGCAGGAACCAATCCCGGGCAGGGTGCCAACCCACCGCAGTATATAGTACCTTTCATTTGTTTTTCTCATATCTCTCTGACTGTTATATTTATTTGTATATAGTGCCTTTCACATCACACTGATTGTATATACATCTTTCATTTCTGTTATTTCCCTTTCATGTCTGTCTGTCAGAATGTAGTGCTTTTCATATGAATAATTTGTATATAGTGCCTTCCCTATCTTTCTTTCTGGATATAGTGCCTTTCCAGTCACACTGAGCGTTTATAGTCTTAATTCCACATCTATAATTTGTATATAGCGCCTTCCCTGTCCATCTACCCTCATTGTCCACCTCCGCCTTAGCTGTAATTCTTCCTCTTCTTCTTTGTGCTGAAATCCCCCCCCCCACACACACTGCCCCCCCCCCCACTCCCCCACCTCCTGCCAAAGCCGCTGTATTGAGATCTTGCAGGCCGCTGGAGTGACGTCACCTCGATGCTGTGTTTGAGGTGAGGTGTCCCCTGCGTCCTGGCGCATTACCTAAACCTGTGCTTACTGTGGGTGTGCCGTGGCATTCAGGTGACTCTCCGGTGGCATCCCAGCAGCTGGACCAGCCTGTACTGTCGACACAAGGCAGGATGGCTCTGGGGAGTCCTGCTGTTGGCACATAATTCAGGCCCGACTGCCCACCTGTCACTGCAGACACTGATGTTTGCCCCATCAGGTCACATTTCCCCAGTTTTGGTGGGCACGTGCCCCCCGCGGCCTAAAACATATAATCCCCGCTGGCTCTCTGACCGAGTCCCTTCATCCAGCAGTGTATAGCACCGATGGTAGCCAACCTGTGACGTTCACGGAGGACATCTTTACTGTTTAAAGGCGCTATATAAAAATCATGATGGCTGTTGATTCAGTGGACCCCAGGGAGCTGCAGCGCTTACTCTGTGCCAAGATGGTGACAACAGTATTGTGTCTGTGCAATGACGTGACCTATTCCATTTAAAGGCACTATAAGACATAACCCTCCTATTGCCTTGAGGGTCCACCATCTCACTCACTGGGGGGCAGCAGTGGGGTGGCAGCTGTACCCGTACTTATCTCAGTCCCACCTCACCCACCCAGCAGGTCACATCCGGCTTCATCGTTTGATTTGTCACCTGCCATCTGGCCTGAAACGGATCCTCGATAAGCATCTCGAGATGGGACGCTCAGCTTGTGCTGCTTCCTGCCTGCGAGTGTCTCCCATGGGGGTCTTCACACCAGTTGGCCAGGTATTATGTTTGCCCACCTGGCTAGGAAGTGACCTTTTGAAGTGACCTGTGAAAAAAAGGCCACCTTCAGTCACTTGTCTGACCGGGATGACCTGGGGGGGGGGGGGGGGGGGGGTCAGCACAGAGTGAGCGTGACATGATCCCACTGGGGGGGGGGGGCACTGTGACATGCATGTACAGCTACTGAGTGTGTGCACTTTGTGTGTGTGTGTCTGTGCGTCTGTGTCTGTGTGTTTGTGTGTATATCTGTGTGTGTCTGTGTGTGTGTGTCTGTGTGTTTGTGTGTATATCTGTGTGTGTCTGTGTGTGTGTGTGTGTGTGTGTGTGTCTGTGTGTCTGTGTGTGTGTGTGTGTATCTGTGTGTGTGGGTGTGCAGGTGTGTGTATGTCTGTGTGTCTGTGTCTGTGTGTTTGTGTGTATATCTGTGTGTCTGTGTGTGTGTGTGCGTGTGTGTGTCTGTGTGTGTTTATATGTCTGTGTGTGTGTGTGCGCGTCTGTCTGTGTGTGCGTTTGTATGTGCGTGTGTGTGTGTGTATTTATATGTCTGTGTGTGTATGTCTGCGTGTGTGCGTGTATCTGTGTGTGTGTTTATATGTCTGTGTGCGTGTGTCTGTGTGTGTGTGTGTGTGTGTGTGTCTGCGTGTGTCTGTGTGTGTGTGTGTGTATCTGTGTGTGTTTGTGTGTGTGTGTGTGTGTGTGTCTGTGTGTGTGTGTGTACGTGTGTGTGTCTGTGTGTGTTTATATGTCTGTGTGTGCGTGTGTGTGTGTGTGTTTATATGTCTGTGTGTGTATGTCTGCGTGTGTGTGTGTGTGTGCAGGTGCTCACTCCACTCATGGTGCTCAGTTTGAACCCGGGTCACCTGAGGGCAGTTTGGACGCGTGTGTGTGAGAACAGTCCGAGGTCACACACTTGTCGAGTACCTACAGTGGTCTCCTAAAGGCCATGCCAGCAGGTCCGAGGCCTTCATCCCCTCAGGTCATCAGCGACATCTCCAGGATTTTCTTGTGGTCTTCTTCTACTTTCATTTTGTCCCCACTCAGCCAATGCAGAGGTCCTGCTTAGGCCGTCACCAGAGTTGACCGTGGGGGGTCAGGAGGACATCAGCCCCCGATCCCCTCATCAAAGTGACCTCGACCCGGATGAATGGGCAGCAGTGACCTTTATATAGCGCCCCGCTGGCTCTCACTAGCGCCTGTCCAGTTGTCTCCTCACTTTCAGTGCAAACATGTGATGCCCCTGTCTGGGTGGCATTGGCAAGCAGAAAATGTAAAGGGGCTCGGGGGCCAGGAGGGACAATTGGGGGGGGGGTCACTCCATTGTCCAACTTTCCTGCACTGGGACCACCGTCCACACTTGTCTGATTTAATTCAACTGGCAGTGAATGTCTGCAGCGCTGACTGGCGTGGTGTTGGGTGAAATACGTTGGCAGTCCGGACAGCCGAGCCAAGTGGGCGGCCCCTCGTTAGGACAGGCAGGCTGCTGCTTTAAAATGGGGCTGCCAGGCTGGACTTAACGGCTGAAACACCTTTTTCATAATAGATGTTATTTATATAGCGCCTTTCCCATCCTTCAGTAATAATGCCTTTGATTTATAAACATGTCTTCCTTAGTGGGGGGGGACAGGGGGGTTTGTATTTGAATGAGAACCACACCTGTGGGGGGCACCAGTGAGCCTTCATCCTCAGACAAGCTTTCCAGCCTTAATGCGGCCCAATGCCCCATTTTCATCTGCTGCTCTTTCACTCAACACACACACACACACAGTGGAGCCCCCCCTGTGGTGCCAGTAAGTATGGGCAGTAGTCACTAGTTATGCCCCCCACTGTAGAGATTTTAGGCTGCTGCCCTTTCAGTGTTTCCATTTGCGAGGCCTGTGTGCCATACTGCCACCTGGTGGCCAGATAATGGAATGACAGTGCCATCCCCCTCCAACCCCCCCGACTGAGCCTATTGCCACTGCGCACACTATGGAGGTGGAAGGTGGGTTCGCCCAGGGCCATGAATGTCACTCATTTGGAAGCCCCTCTGGATTTACCATGAAAGGCACTATATATAAATGTGCAGAGTCCATGGAGCACCAACGGGTTTATTGTGTGAAAGGCTGCTGTACCTGATAAGGCCACAGGGTGGCGCACAGCAGCAGGTCTTCAGCCTTGACCTTGACCTTGCCGTGGGCACGCAGAGTAATGCTGCACTCTGATTGGTCCAGACGCTTACAGAGAACAGCCACTTGTCTGCTGAGCGATGACCCGCCTGAACCCAACGATGCCAGTCTGGACTTAATAGCTGAGGTGGTGCCAGTTTGTTGTTAATTGGGGTCCTGGAGGCTTTTGTGTTTGAATGTGAAGTGCCCCTGTGGGGGGGCACCAGAGTCTCTTTGACCTCAGCCTCCGTGCTGCCCAGCGTCCCACTTGTGTCTGCTGCTGTCGGACTTGACACACCTACAGTGGTGCACCCCCCCAGTGGCCCCAGAGAGCAGTACACCCCAAAGTGGATGGAAATCGCTAGAAAAGTTTCTCCATGACAGGACCCACTCATCCAGAGTAGCCGAGCCGGCGACAATCTGAGGTGCTGCCCCTTTTAGTGTTTCCATGGCAACAGCAAGGTAGCCCCATGCCTTCTGATGGCCAGGTCACCTTGACTCCCAGAATGCATCAGCAGCCCTGTGGTCTTTTGATGGCTTCAGTGCTGCAGAGCCCCCCCAGCCTAACCCGCCAGGCCGGCTCACTGTCTGAGTGGGATTTCTGTCGGCTTTTCTGCTTTTTGTTTCCTTCCCCAGCTGGAGACCCTCATCTGGGCCTTCATGGATGAGGATGGTCAGTGTGTGTGTGTGTGTGTGCTTGTGGTCACCATGATGGACTGGTGTCCTATCTGCTCCCAATTCTGCCCACCCAATCCTGATGAAGAATTTCCATTGCACTTTGAGCATCTGAAAGGCACTATATAAGGCACTATATCAATAAAATGTATCTTACTTGAGGCTTCAGTGACATACTGCCATCTGGTGGCAGAATACTACATGAGCCAGTATGTCTCTAGATGACCAGTGATGGAGGGGCCAACACGTCAGCACCTTCCGGAGGGGCGCAGCTGCTGACGGCCACCCACAAGCTCCCCTCATGGATGTCCACAAGTCATTTGTACTCCTGATGGGGTTTTGTCTTTGTCTGTTTTCAGGGAGTGCACAAGGAACGTGGATGAAGTGCCCATCGCGTGCCCACCCACCCCAGAGGGACACCAATGAAGTACCACCAGTAGTTCAGGGCCCAGCAGCTCAGCACAGTCTCAAGAAGTTGGCAATGAAGTCATTGGTCCCCATGGTGTGGCATCCAAACTCACTTTATCAAACTTCAGGATGGCTGGTGGCATTGAATGTCCCCAGTGTCACTCCATTGACGGGCACACTCAATTACTGTACACTTGGCAGATTGTTCATTGAGATTTTTTTTTTTAGGGGAAAGGCGCTATATACCTCCACTGCATTCTCAGGGTCAGATGTTCACCTCTTCTTTGTCTGGAAGGTTTAGTCAGGCCAGAGACTCAAAAGAAGCCAAGATGAAAGAGGTCCACACGCACCGGGAAGTAGGCATTAAAAGGCGCTATATATCTGCACTGCATTCTGAGATAAGGTGCTACAGTGCATCCGGAAAGTATTCCCAGCGCATCACTTGTTCCACATTTTGTTATGTTACGGCCTTATTCCAAAATGGATTAAATTCATTTTTTTCCTCAGAATTCTACACACAACACCCCATAATGACAACATGAAAAAAGTTTACTTGAGATTTTTGCAAATTTATTAAAAATAAAAAAATTGAGAAAGCACATGTACATAAGTATTCACAGCCTTTGCCATGAGGCTCAAAATTGAGCTCAGGTGCCTCCTGTTTCCCCTGATCATCCTTGAGATGTTTCTGCAGCTTCATTGGAGTCCACCTGTGGTCAATTCAGTTGACTGGACCTGATTTGGAAAGGCACACACCTGTCTATAGAAGGTCCCACAGTTGGCAGTTCATGTCAGAGCACAAACCAAGCATGAAGTCAAAGGAATTGTCTGTAGACCTCCGAGACAGGATTGTCTCGAGGCACAAATCTGGGGAAGGTTACAGAAAAATTTCTGCTGCTTTGAAGGTCCCAATGAGCACAGTGGCCTCCATCATCATCCATAAGTGGAAGAAGTTCAAACCACCAGGACTCTTCCTAGAGCTGGCCGGCCATCTAAACTGAGCGATCGGGGGAGAAGGGCCTTAGTCAGGGAGGTGACCAAGAACCCGATGGTCACTCTGTCAGAGCTCCAGAGGTCCTCTGTGGAGAGAGGAGAACCTTCCAGAAGGACAACCATCTCTGCAGCAATCCACCAATCAGGCCTGTATGGTAGAGTGGCCAGACGGAAGCCACTCCTTAGTAAAAGGCACATGGCAGCCCACCTGGAGTTTGACAAAAGGCACCTGAAGGACTCTCAGACCATGAGAAAGAAAATTCTCTGGTCTGATGAGACAAAGATTGAACTCTTTGGTGTGAATGCCAGGCGTCACGTTTGGAGGAAACCAGGCACCGCTCATCACCAGGCCAAAACCATCCCTACAGTGAAGCATGGTGGTGGCAGCATCATGCTGTGGGGACTGGGAGACTAGTCAGGATAAAGGGAAAGATGACTGCAGCAATGTACAGAGACATCCTGGATGAAAACCTGCTCCAGAGCGCTCTTGACCTCAGACTGGGGTGATGGTTCATCTTTCAGCAGGACAACGACCCTAAGCACACAGCCAAGATATGAAAGGAGTGGCTTCAGGACAACTCTGTGAATGTCCTTGAGTGGCCCAGCCAGAGCCCAGACTTGAATCTGATTGAACATCTCTGGAGAGATCTTAAAATGGCTGTGCACCGACGCTTCCCATCCAACCTGATGGAGCTTGAGAGGTGCTGCAAAGAGGAATGGGCGAAACTGGCCAAGGATAGGTGTGCGAAGCTTGTGGCATCATATTCAAAAAGACTTGAGGCTGTAATTGCTGCCAAAGGGGCATCGACAAAGTATTGAGCAAAGGCTGTGAATACTTATGGACATGGGATTTCTCAGTTGTTTTATTTTTAATAAATTTGCAAAAATCTCAAGTAAACTTTTTTCATGTTGTCATTATGGGGTGTTGTGTGTAGAATTCTGAGGAAAAAATGAATTAAATCCATTGTGGAATAAGGCTGTAACATAACAAAATGTGGAAAAAGTGATGCGCTGGGAATACTTTCTGGATGCACTGTACAACTATATAGATGCCAGTATGAAAGAGGTCCCCACACCGCCAGGGCTCAGGTGGCTAAAGGCGCTATATGACTCTATAGGCTGTACCATATAACTGTGTAGATGCCAAAATGGAAGATATCCCCACTTGCCAGGACTTAGGTGACAGAAGGCGCTATATAACTTTACTACTTTCTGAGAAAAGGCGCTAAATAACTCTAAAGGTGACGCTATATATCTGCATAGGCACCCACGTGAAAGAGGTCCCTGTGTGCCAAGGTGTCAAAGCGTTGCCCAGCAGCTGAGCTCACCTGGGCAGTCATCACTCCTCTGCTCCCCCCGTGCTGGCCAGTGTGCTGACCGCCTCCTTCACTTTGGCCTTCTGGCAGAAAAGGTGGTGACCACAGAGGCCCCAAGGGACCAGCGTGACTTTACGACTTTAATCAAAAGGATATTGAGAGAGGGAGGGGACAGCCAGCGTGACCAGGGGGGTCCGAGTAATCCCGTTACGTCTGAAAGACTCCCCTGTTCGGAGTGCAGGCACAAAGGGCTCGCCTGTCCAGCCTGCCAATGGCACTTCAGCACCCTGTGATGGACAGCGTCACTCATGAGGAGCTACCAAGAGAGGGGCAGTGAGGGCTTGAGCAGGCTGGGGTCTCTTGGTCTGGTCGTCATTTATAAAGCGCCTTTCAAGTCTCTCTCCTTCTCTTATGTAGCACTTTACCACCTCCTCGCCCGCCTTTTCACCACCGACGTGCATCCATCTGTGGCCCATGTGCTCATGCCAGCCTCTCAATCGACAAGGGCTCACTTTTCACTGTGAAGCCCCCAACCCTGAGGGGCTTTGCCTTTGAATTCCTTATGAAAGGAAGCAGGACACTTGAGTCCTTTGTGAGTGGGAGAAGCAGCCCCTCAGTAATTGCCCGGGCACACGGCCCCCCAATCCAGAGCTTCACAAAGGTGTCCATGTCAGCTGGAGTGGAGCCAAGGGTGAGGTGGGTATCAGTAATGACGTAACATTGACGTCTCCCCACAGCCTTCGACGTGCTCAGGACAGTCGTCAGGGGATGCTGCAGCTGATTGGTGCCCATATCCAGTTAGGCAAGGGTGGCGGTGGGGGGGGGGGACCACATGTGAGGTCAGACCCCAACTCAAGGCTCTTCTGGTACCCTTTGAAGTCGTTGACCTGTCTGACACACATGTTATATTGCGCCTTTCATCCCAGAATACCTTAAACCTGCCCTGAAAGGCGCTATATGAGGAAAGCTCTCATAGGTGAAAGGAGTAGCTGAAAATAATAATGTGAGCTAAAAGGAGAAAAATCCGCTTGCAGTCGTTGTGTTAAAAGGGGCTAAACGGAGAGAGAGAGACCAGCTAATGCTATAGTAAGAAAGGCACTATATAAGGAAAGAGCGGCTCATGTTAATAGGGTGAAGGGTGCCACGTAAGAGAAGACTGGCATGGACCAAAGGTGTGAAAGGTGCTATTTAAAAAAATGCGTTATGTACTACTAGTGCAGGAGGCGCTATATAATGAAGACTGACACATTCTAATAATGTCATAAGGTCTATAGTAGTACGGTGGCCTCGAAGGGCAAGTGACAAAAAATGTAAAGGTGTGCTGCGCACAATTAAACAAGGAGACGAGCGCACTTAAGGTGACACACACAACTAAACAAGGAGACGCACACACATAAGGTGACACGCACAACTAAACAAGGTGACGCGCACAATTAAATGTGGTGGTGCCGCACAATTAACAAAGGTGACGCGCACAACTAAACAAGGAGACGCGCACACTTAAGGTGACGCGCACAACTAAAGAAGGAGACGCGCACACATAAGGTGATGCGCACAACCAAACAATAAGACGCGCACACTTAAGGTGACGCGCACAACTAAACAAGGAGACATGCGCACTTAAGGTGACGCGCACAACTAAAGAAGGAGACGCGCACACATAAGGAGACGCGCACAACTAAACAAGGAGACACGACACATAAGGTGACGCGCACAACTAAACAAGGAGACGCGCACACTTAAGGTGACGCACACAACTAAACAAGGAGATACGACACATAAGGTGACGCGCACTTAAACAAGGAGACGCGCACACATAAGGTGACTCACACAACTAAACAAGGAGACGTGCACACATAAGGTGACGCGCACAACTAAAGAAGGAGACGCACACACTTAAGGTGACGCGCACAACTAAAGAAGGAGACGCACACACTTAAGGTGACGCGCACAACTAAAGAAGGAGACGCGCACACATAAGGTGACGCGCACAACTAAACAAGGAGACACGACACATAAGGTGACGCGCACAACTAAACAAGGAGACGCGCACACTTAAGGTGACGCGCACAACTAAAGAAGGAGACGCGCACACATAAGGTGACGCGCACAACTAAACAAGGAGACGCGCACACTTAAGGTGACGCGCACAACTAAACAAGGAGACGTGCACACTTAAGGTGACGCGCACAACTAAAGAAGGAGACGCGCACACATAAGGTGACGCGCACAACTAAACAAGGAGACGCGCACACATAAGGTGACGCGCACAACTAAACAAGGAGATGCGCACACATAAGGTGACGCGCACAACTAAACAAGGAGATGCGCACACTTAAGGTGACGCGCACAACTAAACAAGGAGACGCGCACACATAAGGTGACGCGCACAACTAAACAAGGAGACACGACACATAAGGTGACGCGCACAACTAAACAAGGAGACGCGCACACTTAAGGTGACACGCACAACTAAACAAGGAGACGCGCACACATAAGGTGACGCGCACAACTAAACAAGGAGACGCGCACACATAAGGTGACGCGCACAACTAAACAAGGAGACGCGCACACATAAGGTGATGCGCACAACTAAACAAGGAGACGCGCACACTTAAGGTGACGCGCACAACTAAACAAGGAGACGCGCACACTTAAGGTGACGCGCACAACTAAACAAGGAGACGCGCACACTTAAGGTGACGCGCACAAGTAAACAAGGAGATACGACACATAAGGTGACGCGCACAACTAAACAAAGAGACGCGCACACTTAAGGTGATGCGCACAACTAAACAAGGAGACACGCACACTTAAGGTGACGCGCACAACTAAACAAGGAGATGCGCACACATAAGGTGACTCGCACAACTAAACAAGGAGACATGCGCACTTAAGGTGACGCGGACAACTAAACAAGGAGACGCGCACACATAAGGTGACGCGCACAACTAAAGAAGGAGACGTGCACACATAAGGTGACGCGCACAACTAAACAAGGAGACGCGCACACTTAAGGTGACGCGCACAACTAAACAAGGAGACACGCACACTTAAGGTGACGCGCACAACTAAACAAGGAGACACGACACATAAGGTGACGCGCACAACTAAACAAGGAGACACGACACATAAGGTGACGCGCACAACTAAACAAGGAGACATGCGCACTTAAGGTGACGCGCACAACTAAACAAGGAGACATGCGCACTTAAGGTGACTCGCACAACTAAACAAGGAGACGCGCACACATAAGGTGACTCGCACAACTAAACAAGGAGACGCGCACAACTAAACAAGGAGACACGACACATAAGGTGACGCGCACTTAAACAAGGAGAAGTGCACACATAAGGTGACGCGCACAACTAAACAAGGAGACACGACACATAAGGTGACGCGCACTTAAACAAGGAGACGTGCACACATAAGGTGACGCGCACAACTAAAGAAGGAGACACGACACATAAGGTGACGCGCACAACTAAAGAAGGAGACACGACACATAAGGTGACGCGCACTTAAACAAGGAGACACGACACATAAGGTGATGCGCACAACTAAACAAAGAGACGCGCACACTTAAGGTGACTTGCACAACTAAACAAGGAGACGCGCACACATAAGGTGACTCGCACAACTAAACAAGGAGACGCGCACAACTAAACAAGGAGACACGACACATAAGGTGACGCGCACTTAAACAAGGAGAAGTGCACACATAAGGTGACGCGCACTTAAACAAGGAGAAGTGCACACATAAGGTGACGCGCACAACTAAAGAAGGAGACACGACACATAAGGTGACGCGCACAACTAAACAAGGAGACACGACACATAAGGTGACGCGCACTTAAACAAGGAGACGTGCACACATAAGGTGACGCGCACAACTAAAGAAGGAGACACGACACATAAGGTGACGCGCACTTAAACAAGGAGACACGACACATAAGGTGACGCGCACAACTAAACAAAGAGACGCGCACACTTAAGGTGACGCGCAAAACTAAACAAGGAGACACGCACACTTAAGGTGACGCGCACAACTAAAGAAGGAGACACGACACATAAGGTGATGCGCACTTAAACAAGGAGACGCGCACACTTAAGGTGACTCGCACAACTAAACAAGGAGACATGCGCACTTAAGGTGACGCGCACAACTAAATAAGGAGATACGACACATAAGGTGACGCGCACAACTAAAGAAGGAGACGTGCACACATAAGGTGACTCGCACAACTAAAGAAGGAGACACGACACTTAAGGTGATGCGCACTTAAACAAGGAGACGCGCACACTTAAGGTGACTCGCACAACTAAACAAGGAGACATGCGCACTTAAGGTGACGCGCACAACTAAATAAGGAGATACGACACATAAGGTGACGCGCACAACTAAAGAAGGAGACGTGCACACATAAGGTGACTCGCACAACTAAAGAAGGAGACACGACACATAAGGTGACTCGCACAACTAAAGAAGGAGACACGACACATAAGGTGACGCGCACAACTAAACAAAGAGACGCGCACACTTAAGGTGACGCGCACAACTAAACAAGGAGACATGACACATAAGGTGACGCGCACTTAAACAAGGAGACGTGCACACATAAGGTGACGCGCACAACTAAACAAGGAGACGCGCACACTTAAGGTGACGTGCACAACTAAAGAAGGAGACATGACACATAAGGTGACGCGCACAACTAAACAAAGAGACGCGCACACTTAAGGTAACGCGCACAACTAAACAAGGAGACATGACACATAAGGTGACGCGCACTTAAACAAGGAGACGCGCACACATATGGTGACGCGCACTTAAACAAGGAGACGCGCACACATAAGGTGACTCGCACAACTAAACAAGGAGACGCGCACACTTAAGGTGACGCGCACAACTAAAGAAGGAGACACGCGCACTTAAGGTGATGCGCACTTAAACAAGGAGACGCGCACACATAAGGTGACGTGCATAACTAAACAAGGAGACACGCGCACTTAAGGTGACGCGCACAAGTAAATAAGGAGACACGCGCACTTAAGGTGATGCGCACTTAAACAAGGAGACGCGCACACATAAGGTGACGCGCACAACTAAACAAGGAGACACGCGCACTTAAGGTGACGCGCACATTCAAACGAGGTGACGCGCAAAGTTAAATATGGTGGTGCTGCACACTTTAATAAGGTGACGTTATGTCATTGCACTATTTAAAGCACTGCCTTGTCGTCTCGAACACGTCACACTGTGCCATATCCAGAACTGTCAAACATCCGGACACTCGCAGCACACCTAACTCATGAACGGGAGGGTTGATATTTTTGTCTCTTTTGCTGCTGCGTCACTCCAATGTTACGGCACCTGATCGAATGTAAAATCACCACGGAGCACCACGTTAGATTACAAAGAATTCCTTTAGTTACTGCTATTATAATAAAATGGTATGTAGAATCTTAACAAACTGGAACAAATTATCAAGCACCGCACTGCAGGCATAAAAAAGAACGGGGAGGACCCCCAGTTTACTTTGGGATGTTTTTTTTTTTTTTTTGTAACTCTTGCATGGGAAAAAAGAAATGGATGTCCGCCTGTTAATGTACACCGTAATGTGATCGCCAACAACTGGACTGATAAACAGAACGCCATATTAACTTTCCCTCACTCAGCACACCTCGTCCCCTGTGGACTGACAGACAACTCTTGTGTCACCAATCAGTGTTTTCTTTTTGTTTTGCCAAGGTGCCTACCCTTTCTGTACACTTTTACTTGTCGTCACCCCTCTGATTGTCGTCTCTAATTTTACGTGTCACCTCTTTTGAATGTGAGCGTCACACCTTTGAAGTTTTTGTCACTTGCCCTTCGAGGCCACTGTACTACGCATTGGCTTATTCTTATAGTGTGAAAGGCCCAACATAAAAAGAGACTTTTCTGTTCTTTATGGTGTCAAAGGTTTATATAAAGACCAGGATGTACACATAGTATGAAAGGCGCTATATAAAAAAAGACCCATCTGTTCTCACGGTATCTAAGGTCTATATAGAGAAGGAGCGGCTTGTGCTCATAGTGTTTAAGACGCTCAATTTAAAAAGACCCATCTGTTCTAAAGGTTTGGAAGGTTCATATAAAGTCCAGCTGGTTAACTCCCCATGAAAGGCGCTATATATAGAAAGACCGGTGTGTATCAATCTAATCTCCTCTGCAACATGCAGGCAGTTTAAAGGCGCTATACACAAGGACTGACAGCTACGTGCCCTTCCGTGACTCTGCTGAAGGCTTCTGAGGACGTGACGAGTGAATTTTGATCGTCAGCTGGGCACACATGCCATGTGCCCCCCCGAAAACACGGCCCCTCACCCATGAGGTGACCAACTCTTCCAAGAATCTGCGGCTCAACATTCCTCCTTTGATTTGAATGAGTGCCCCCCCCTACCCTCCTGTACACCCCCCCCCCCCCAAGCCATCGGAGTGTGCTTCTTGTCATCGTTGACAGCGAGGTGCGGACACGTGACGGGGCCTCCTCCAAAAATAGGCCGCATTCCCGGCAGTGGAGTCAACGGCAAAGGCCGGCCTGTCATGCATGTCTAGAGTGAAGGGCGGTGGTCCTCGGTGGGCCTTGGCGGTCACAGGGGGCTACAAATGCATTGAGGGGTTGGAGGGGGGAGTATGTGTTGGAGCTCTTTGACTGTCTTTGTGATGTCAGCCACTTCTTAATTAGTACAGAATTCAAGTAAAAACAATGGCATGAAAGGCGCTATATTGTCTTTGCCTTATGTTATGCCTTTCATGTAGAGCTTAACTGAAGTAAAAGATGGAGTGTAAGGCGCTATATATTGGCAAACATAGATTTTTGCTTATGATGCTGATGAAATGTCATCAGACCTGCAAGCTTGTAATGACAGTAGCACGTTTGATTTATATAGCGCCCTACAGGTGGCACAGACTGAATGGACGGTGCTACAGTGACAGACACAGTTAGCTCCTCTCGGGGTTGACAAGATGGCATTGACCCTGCCAGCCTGTAATGACAATGACGCATGTGATTTATAGTGCACCTTATATAGTGCCTTTCATGCAGAGCGTGTTTGAAGTAACAGATAGCTGGAGTGAAAGGCGCTATATTGACACACAGAATTTTGTCCTCTTGCGGTTCAAGCCTGTAATTTATTTATATAGCGCCTTTCCTGTGACTCTCAATTTCACTAATGTGTTAATGGGAGATGTAGTGGGGTCAGCAATGACAAGAGTGGGAAAGAAAGGACAACGGCCATCGTGAACTTCACTGAGCTCCACGACAGATGGACAGAGGCCAGCAGGGACATGTGGGCAGTGCCAGTGTCTTGACCTTAAAGAATTATGAAGAGACAGGACACAGGAATGGCACACAGACTGTGAAAGTGGTCGAGTCCTAATATAGCGCCTTTCACAGGCTGATGAGGAAAAAGGGCCTGACCTGAACATGGAAGGTGCCAGGATGAGCTTCCATTGTCTGCTAGCCAGGCAGGGGGCATCCACTCATGTGTGGCTCCTGTCAGGCAGTGATATATGAGGCACTGGGGTCAAAAGTTCTAATGGTGGGCATGAGGTTAGACTTTGGTCATGTGGTGGCTGTCATTGACCGGGCGCTGGTGGCTTGGACTCAAGGCCTGGACTGTTAACATTCACATCAAGAAGAAATTGCCTGCCAGTCAGGCAGCAATCCAGCGCCACACCAGCTTGAACCTCATTAAGACGTGAACCCAAAGATGGCAAATTCACTGGCAACGCCTCACACGCTGACTCGTCCCCCTATAGGCAGGACAGGGAACTACATCTGCTGGTGGGCACTGCAAGTCATGGGTTAACAAAACCACCTGTAACCCTGAGCTTGGACTCCTGAGCAGAACACGGGTTCGACTTACAACCCATAATGAGCTACTGGCAACGCTAGGTGGCTTTTGGTACTCTGGCGCCCCCTAGTAGCAATTGGCAGTCACCTTAGCCAAAGGAGAATGGAGAGCCAGAGCGCCTCCTGCTGGGAGGCTGAAGACACGCAGGGATACGTGGGCTGTAAGTTGGGCACCCTGAAACATAGCTATGCCCGCTAATGACATGGGGTCTGCATTCGAGGAAGGCTATGCCTGGCCACAGCAGCCCATGTCCACCCCAAAGCCTGAACAAGTGGGCACCAAAAGGGCAGTCGGCACTTGGAGAGACGGCTGTAAGGGAATTCCACAGGAAGTGTGAAAAAAAAGGGAAAAGAGAAGGAGAAGGTGGCAAATGTGGAGCATTAAAGACCACCGTCTGGCACCCCTTGGGGGGCTGTGCTTTGATGTGCTGCTCATCCTAATCTGCCGTCACAAAGAGTTAATCATAACAGCCCCCTGCTGCTGAGGAGGAAATTAACAATCACCCTGGGGGGCTAAGTGATGACAGGGAAGGCTTTTATATAGTGCCATTCACCACAGGGTTATCTGTCTGTGTCCGACAGAGCGCCTCACTGTGTCAAAGTCGAGTGTCTGTGCCTTATATAGCGCCTTTAGGGGGCATGACATGGCTTACAGCTGGATACAGTATGTGGCACCACTGGAACACCAAGGCCTTCATGGCTCATTCATTCCTTGATAAGGCAGGCAGCACTGGGTGGGAGGCAGGAGCCAACCCGGGACAGGTGCCAGTCAATCGCAGGGCACAGTCACACACACACACATTCAATCAGATCTATGGGACATTGTGCCACATGGTATCAAAGGAAAACGCCTTTCACAGGTCACTAGAAAGACCAAGGCCTTCACTGCTCATTCAATTAGTTATCTTATACAGCAATAATAATAATAATAATTATAATAATACATTTTATGTATATAGCGCCTTACTGAGTCATCTATACACCCAATAATAATAATAATAATAATTATAATAATGCATTTTATGTATATAGCGCCTTACTGAGTCATCTATACACCCAATAATAATAATAATAATAATAATAATAGTAATAATAATAATAGTAATTATAATTATATTTATATAGAACCTTACTAAGTCATCTATACACCCAATAATAATAATAATAATAACAATAATAATACACTTAATTTATATAGCGCCTTACTGGGTCATCTATACAGCCAATAACAATAATAATAATAATAATGATAACAATAATAATAATAATAAATAATAATAATAATAATAATAATGCATTTTATTTATATAGCGCCTTACTGAGTCATCTATACACCCAATAATAATAATAATAATAATAATAGTAATAATAATTGTATTTATATAGAACATTACTAAGTCATCTATACACCCAATAATAATAATAATAATAATAATAATAATAATACATTTTATTTATATAGCGCCTTACTGGGTCATCTATACAGCCAATAACAATAATAATAATAATAATGATAACAATAATAATAATAATAAATAATAATAATAATAATAATGCATTTTATTTATATAGCGCCTTACTGAGTCATCTATACACCCAATAATAATAATAATAATAATAATAATAGTAATAATAATTGTATTTATATAGAACATTACTAAGTCATCTATACACCCAATAATAATAATAATAATAATAATAATAATAATAATAATAATACATTTTATTTATATAGCACCTTACTGGGTCATCTATACAGCCAATAACAATAATAATAATAATAATGATAATAATAATAATAATAATAATAAATAATAACAATAATAATAATAATGCATTTTATTTATATAGCGCTTTACTAACTCATCTATACAGCCAATAATAATAATAATAATAATAATAGACCCCATTTACACACACACTGATCCAGTGTAGAGTTGCCAGTGGACTAGAGTTGGATGTCCCTGGCGTGTAAGAGGAGAACGGGACAGAAATCCACAAAGACCACGACAGAGCATGGGATTTGAACCCGGGGCTCTACTGC
Organism: Erpetoichthys calabaricus; assembly: GCF_900747795.2. Lineage (NCBI taxonomy): Eukaryota > Metazoa > Chordata > Cladistia > Polypteriformes > Polypteridae > Erpetoichthys > Erpetoichthys calabaricus. The sequence continues at coordinate 96,815,778 of NC_041409.2, read as the reverse complement.
TGCGTGCCGCCAGAATCCTCTCTGGTATGAATTGATTTCCAGACTCATTTCTGTGCCTTCTAACTGGCAGGCAAATTCCGGAACAATGAGCTGTTTGTTTGATTTCAGCTGATTTAATCCTCGCCTCGGGGTAATCTGTAAATCAAATCGTTAATCATGTGGGTCCAATCACAAATGCTCATGAATATTCATGAATACTAATTTTTGTGAATATTCACAGATAGATAGATACTAGTAGATACATATAATATTAAAATGACTATAATAATACATTAATATGACAGTATTATGTTAATATTAATGCTATTAATATTCATGAACACTAATACTTATGACAATGAATATTAATACTACTAATGTCACTATACTCATATACTATAATAATACTGCTGTAAACTAATACTATGCTAACTACTCTACTAATTTATTCGCATTGCTGTATTTAATACTATTAGTACTATTAATATTCATGAACACTTATGAATATTCATGATGACCATGCCTACTGTCGACTCAGTGGTTTGCACAAATCCTTTTCCATTCCCCCTTTAGTACATTTCAGACCCCCACCCTTTTTTCTTGTGCCCCCCCTTACTGACTTTTCGTTTTCGCCGATGTTCTTCTCCCACTTCTAATATCCGTTCATATGGGGACCTCTTTAAATCCTCGGTTGATTGCCTGACATGGTGTGCTCTTATCATCTCGGGCACTAACCGCTCTGCTTTTGACAATTAGCACTTTTTGCTTTCATTCAAGGCGCTATATAAGAGTCAAAACGGCAAGTGAAAAATGAAGAGTGAAGAAACTCGTCAGGAGGTCTTGAGGTCTGGCACACGGTTGGACGGTGCCCCCTGCTGTCTCCACACACACATTGGTCAATGCCAGGTGCTATAAGGACTACAGGACTACTTTCATTAATCCTGGTACCACCAAATCAGATGGCTTTTCCTTACTGCTCTGTAAAAGGCACTATATATAAAAAATCAGGCTTGATGGACGTCTCCTTGATGTTGGACAGGTTGACCAATGTACAATATGATAGGCTGTTGACGTGGTTCTGTATATAGTGCCTTTCACCATGAGTGCTCAGGCTAAGACATGGAGGACAACAGAAGAAAAAAATGACTGAAGCAGAGGGTCAATAGAAAGTGAAGTGCCCTACATGGGTTCAGGTGGTATGAGTGGTGCCACTGGCAGCATATTGGGGAACCCACAGGTCCTGCCCCTTCATGCCAGGACATGGACATGTGCCAACTCTTCATGTCTTCTCAAAACAACATGGCATCCCTTAATGTTTCGTCATTTATTCCTCATATAAAGATGGACTTGGCACCTTTGCCTCTATTGTGACGTCATGCCTGGGTGGCATTGGAGCCCCATTAGCATGTGACATTTTGGTTAAAATCTCAGTGGCCTCAGGCTTCATTAAACCACGATGGTATGTCATGTGAGAGCCCACTGTGGGCATTCTGATTCACAGCATGGCATAGCAGATGTGCCAGGTTATGCCATCAGCCCAACATCGATTCTGGGGTGCGGGTAGATAGTCTGTCTTGGGAACATTGGGTGCAAAGCAGGAATCCACCCTGGGTAAGGTGCCAGTCTATCACAGGGCCCACCTCTAGGAGTCAGTTTGGGAAAAAAACAATCAACCTGACCAGGCCAACCTGTGGGCAAAATTTAAAGGAACATCATGAAGCAGAAGAGGGCGCTGCTAGACGATGCCATTGCACTTATTGGAGGCCCAACGTTATTATTGAGATGGTGTCACCCCTGACTGCATGACGGGGGCAAATGGCACAGCAACACTCTGGTGCCCTGGTAGCCTATAAGCAACTGTGAGCAGGGCGCCCTCTGCAGACAGATAGGGGGAATGGGAAAGTGTGGCAGAGACAGACGCACACACACACACACACAGGTGGTCTGCACAGGCACACACACAGATATGGGCACGCACAGATCCACTGGTGTGCCCATACACACACGCATACGTGGGCACAGCTGGGATCGATTACGGCCATTTCAGCGATTTCTTTATCTATTCACAGCTTATTAGAAGCACATGGGTTTGCTTTTTGGATGCCAGACCCCCCCCCCCCCCAATTCCTCCCCCCATCCACTCCTCTGTAAATTTGGTTAAAAGCCCTCAAAGTTTTTTTTTTATTTTTCCTTGGAACTTTCCAGCGGGGGCCGATGTTCTCCGATTCCAGGCCTTTTTCAGTTGTTTACGTTGGCCCGACGTTTTCGGGAAGTTTTTTTTTTTTTCGGAGCAGCTCTTCAACTCTGACGAGAAAGTGAGAAATGAGTCACGTCGGCGCGGGGGTCAAAAACTGGCGCAAGAGATGGCTGACCGCTGGTGGCCGCTATGTGACCGCCGTGGGACCGTCACCCAGCTTACACCCCAGCTGTAAATGCATACAGAATGGAGTGGCACTGAGTGGTAAGGCACAATAAACACACGGACAAGTCAGTCGATTGTGACTGAGACTTCAGTCAGAAGTCCTCTTTGCTGCTTATAGCGCCCTTCACGAAGAAGTGGAAACAGAGCAATGGGGGCAGCGATGGGGTGGGGTTATGAGAGCCTTCAAGCGCATTGCCCCGCAGCTTAGAGGAGAAGGAGAGCTGCCCTGCCGCAGGCAACAAGGAGCGCCCAGTCCTGGCCAGAAGGCCCCACACCTCAGTGAGTCACCCGCAGTCTCCTTGTGGCGGCTCAGCCCTGCCGGCGTCTCCAAACCACATCCTCAATCGATCCTGGGCTCACATCACACGATGACTTCAGTTTTTCTTTTTTTGCCCTTGACCACCCTGTACATCTTGTTCGTATTATAAAGTTTGGGCAGCGCCCAGCGAGCTGAGGCGTGGCACCTCGCCACCTGTGGACGCCTTCTCTCCGGCCTCACGACTCCCGAGGGTTGGGATTTTTCTTCTTTTCCTACTGCTAAAGGATGGCGCAGGCCACATATGTGTGGAGCGGTGGGCTCCTGGGGTCTCGTTTACAAAACTTTGTGTTCCATATATGGACGATGCTAATCGACCTCATACATATGCAGTCAGGATGCTGCAGAACCTGATTGGCTGACAGAGCAGCCACCCACCTGACACATAAAGCCAGTGACACGGCCTGTGAGAAAGCTGCCAATGTGTTTCAGAATTCGTGTGTTTCTGGTGGGCTCTTCAGACCTTTCCTTGTCTTCTTCCATAAGGACGTCACTGACAGATGTGGGTCTTTCTGTTAGCAGATCCTCCAGACTCAGCTGTTGGGATTCATTTGACAGTTTGACACCTTGAGGAGTGTCTGGTAATGATGGCCGCTGTGGGCTTCGCTTCATCTTTTCCTTTGTTTCTGTAGAGACTTTGTCATCAAAGAGAGCTAAAACAGAAACGTCCACTTAGTGCTAGTATGTTCTGGAAACTTCCACGTATTGCTAGACTGTTCTGGAAACTCTGAATGTTCTGGAAACTTCCACTTATTGCTAGAATGTTCTGGAAACTCCAAATGATCCAGAAATGTCCACTTACTGCTAGAATAATCTGGAATCTCTGAATGTTCCAGAAACTTTCACTTACTGTTAGAAAGTTCTGCAAACTCTGAATGATCCAGAAATTTCAACTTACTGCTAGAATATTCTGGAAACTCTGAAAGTTCCAGAAATGTCCACTTACTGCTAGAATGTTCTAAACAACTCTGAATGTTCCGGAAACTTCCATTTACTACTAGAAAGGTCTGGAAACTCTGAATGTTCTGGAAACTTCAATTTGCTGCACTTCCATTTGCTGCTAGAATGTTCTGGAAACTCTGAATGATCCAGAAACTTCCACTTACTGCTAGAATATTTTGGAAACTCTGAAAGTTCCAGAAAGTTCTCCTTACTGCTAGAATGTTCTGGAAACTCTGAATGTTCTGGAAACTTCCATTTATTTCTAGAATGTTCTGGAAACTCTATATGTTCTGGAAACATCCTCTTATTGCTAGAATGTTCTGGAAACTCTGAATGATCCAGAAATTTCCACTTACTGGTAGAATGTTCTAAAAAACTCTGAAGTTTCCTGAAACTTCCACTTACTACTAGAAAGTTCTGGAGACTCTGCATGTTCTGGAAACTTCCACTTGTTCCTAGAATGTTCTGGAAACTCTGAATGTTCCAGAAACTTCCATTTGCTGCTAGATTGTTCTGGAAAATCTGTATGTTCTAGAAATCACACTTACTACTAGAACATTCTGAGAACTCCTCCTTAGTACTGGAATGTTCTGGGTTTAATTTCTTGTTTTTGAACTTTGTCTATGGTTTTGTACATTGAGGTTGAGGTTGAGGTTGGGCGCCTGCCCTGATCACACTGCACTGCTGCACCCACCACACGACAAACCACCTGGATTGAGATCCGGGTGCAGCTGTGTAGCGGGTGACACCTCAGAACCACACTGGACAGCGTGAGATTTTTTAAGGGGTCTTGAGTGCCAATTCTGCCACCAACCCCTGAGATTTCCCTATAAATTGGAATGTTCTGGAAACTTCAATTTGCTGCACTTCCATTTGCTGCTAGAATGTTCTGGAAACTCTGAATGATCCAGAAACTTCCACTTACTGCTAGAATATTTTGGAATCTGCTGGACGCAGTTTAACGTCATGCCCAGGACAGAGCAATGGCAGGTTAAGGGTCTTGCTCAGGGGTACAATGTAACAGTACTAATAAAACACTCAGAATGGAGCGTCCCCTAAATGTTTCACATTTCCCTAATGGACAAAAATAAGCCTTGTGGAGACACGAGTTTAGAAACATCAACTCGTCTCATTGGTTTGTGGACCACCCTTCTGTGCATATAAATCAAGGTTAATAATTCAGGCGTTTCCAGTATAAACTTGTCCACCAATTTAAAAAGAAGCTTAGAAGTTTAAGTAAGTTTTCCGAACGCTTTTATAGGATTAAAGAGCTTTGTCCGCTTTTAGGTTTTGGCTCATTTCGTTTTTTTACCTGCTTAGCCTTTCTTGTCCTGTTAATGAATCTTTAAATTATTTCTCTAAACACAAAGAAGCTTTGATATCATTTGAGTCCAGATGTGTTATGGTTTGCCTTGTCTCCTTTGGGTGAACATTTGGATTTTTGAATACATTTTTGGCATTTTAAAGCCTTAGTGTTGAGTGAACGATTCACAGACATGAAAAAATGGTGTGAGGCCTCCTAACAATCAAGTCCAGATTGACAAATCCCTAAGGCAAATTCAATAAACAAGCAAAAATGAGAAAAAGCAGAAATAATAATAATAATAATGATAACAATAGTACTACTACTACTAATAACACTTACAAAAAGACGGGAAATACTAACCAATGGACCACTGCCTGGGTCTCTTCCTTAGGCCTCCAGATAAAGGCAGGGGGAGGAGCCAAAAATAGTGATGTCAGGGTGGCCCCGCCTCCTGGGGCTTCACCCACAAAACACAGGGAATGGAGATAATAATAATAGAAAGTACATAAACATATAAAAATTCAAAAGTAGTAATGAAACACAAACACACATTAATACATAACATTTTTCTACCATTTTAGTTGAGGGCTAGGCTGCCTGACGTGAGGCCTGTTCAGTGGGAGGCCTGCACTCCATTTTCATGCTTCTTGCGGCCGGATGTTATATGTCCGTCGGGGTCTCTTCCGTGATTCAAGTATGTTCTTTGTTTATGTCATCTGTAAGTTGTTTTTTTAAATATTAGTTTGTATATATGAACATCCTGGGAGTTTTTGTAAATTATTTACAGGTGTATTTTCCGGCTCTAATATTGTGCTGCATCTGGTTATAGGGGTTTTAGTCACAAAGGGATCTGATGGAATCGTTTTTGTTGTTCAATCAAACTCTTCATTTTAAAAGTCGCACCAGCATTTCGTTTTTCATTTTAGTTGTGCTGTTTGGTCAGGAGTTGCCCAGTAAGGGGCGTGGCTTCAGAAGTCGTGAGCCTGTCAGTCATTACTCATCGGGATAGAAGAGCCATTCCAGGTTCACATCCTTAATCAGCTACTCGGATTCCATTACCAGTCACTGCTCTTCATTTTCTTGAATTACTGTTTGATTATTTTGACTTTCCCCCCTTGACAAAACTTCGCACGTCAAGGCACTATATAACCTCACATTCCGTTAGCCTTCTTAATGGCTTCCGAACACTCTGGTAAGTTGATAGTGTTGAGTCCACTATGACTCCTAAATCCTTCTCATAAGGTAGACTTTCGATTTTCAGACCTCCCATCGTGTATTCAAACCTCACATGTCCAATCCTGTCTGCTGTCCAAATCCCTCTGTGAAGACTCAACGGATTCTCGATTATCTGCCAATCCACAGAGCCTGGCATCATCTGCACACTTAAGCAGCTTGTCATTTATATTTCTATCCAAATCATTTCTCTCTATTATAATAAAAAAATCCTGAGACGAGACGTGATCTTTCTCAGAGAGACACTTTCACGTCCTGCGAGACGAGACTCTGTGCCAAGAGATTTAACCAGGCCTGGGGCCGGAAATAAAAGACAAAGAGTAGATGACAAAGTAGAACGTCGTAAAGAATTCAAAAACGTTGGCGCGATACACATGCAGAGCAGGTTAGAGATAATGGAAGTACGAAAAAGCGATAGTCTTAAATGATAGTAAAGATCGCATTAGCGCAAACAAACGGAAATTATTACTCGGTGAAATAACGGAACAACATAAAGAGATCGAATATATTGTTCGGATTTGAATTTTAAGTCTAATTCGTGTTGCCATCAGGGAAAAGTAGTGTTTCTTCCCAATGAAGAGGCGTATCCACGAGAATTAAAAGATTTGTGGTTTGGTGAAAGTTAAATCCACATACGTGACCGGCAGAGACGCATTAAAAACAGGCACAGCCCCAGCACTGCCCCCTGCTGGTCACCACTCTTAACATCACCAGTTTCTGATGAGGTTCCTCGCTCCATCACCCTCTGCTTCCTGTGTCTGTGCCAATTCTGCACCCATCTACACACCACACCCTGAACTGCCACTTATTAAAAACCTTTGTTTTGTTTGTGTCCAGAGTCTGTGCGTGTCGGGTGTTTGGGAGCTGGTGGCCACAGCCCCCACGTGGCATGATTTTTAGCACTAAGACCAGATATTTGGATCCTGGTTTCATTTCCAAGTCTGAGGTCCCCCGTTAAGGATTCCAGTAGAAGCCTGTGGCCATCTGCAGCTAGAGACAGAGTGTCGCCCGGGCGTCCGAAGCGTACCGCTGTAGATGCCGTTGCTTAGTGCAGAGTTTCTGGAATGTTCTGCAATCTTTTGCCCGGAGCGATGTCAAGCCTTCCCAAACTCTCCCTGCCGCCCCTTTCGTAAGTGAGTCCATTGCACAGATTCTGTTTTTTTTTTTTTAATCGCTCTGTTTTTCCACCGCCATGTCTTGAGGGCATTGAGGCGGCCTGTGCCGTGGCACGTCTTCACTCATGGCCCTGACTCCCAATTAGGAAGCATTCCTTCAAATGAAAGGTTCTGTAAACAGGTGTGATGTCTGTCACGAAGACACGCTGCCTGCCACCATCCCCTCCCATCTGCTATCCTCTCTGAAAGCATGGCAAGCCCACCGCGGGTCCCCCTGCTTCTCTGCGTCCAGCCTTCTCTAAGGTCCGCTGGCTGCACTAATGAGTACTTAACGTCACTCTGAGGTGACCCATAGCCACGTGGGCGCCACGTGTGTCTCGGACGGCTAATGAGGGATTAGGTAGAAGTTGTGGGGCTCATTAAACCTCGCGGCCAGGACACGAGTGCAGGGTGCTGGCAGCTGACGAGGACCTTCTGTGTGTTGGTAGATACCTGGTGGAGGCCCCTGTGATCTTTTCCAAAATTTTGCCCTTTCTTAACCCTGGGCACTCCAACAGGGTACTCAGTTTATTTCATAAGGATATTTTTATGGTATCGTGCCACTTTAAAGGGTAAGATAAAGATGTGTTGTGGGGCACCTTGTGGCCAACCCCATACAATCAAAAAAAAAAACAAAACGAAAATAAGCACGTATTGGGACTTTGTTTGCCAGGGGTTGTCTTTGCTGGCAACTCCTTTTTGTTGTTTTGTGCTCCATTAAGCTTCATGTTATTTCTGTATTAATAAATCTTTATAAAGCTTCTGTGTGGCCCTCTGTGATACCAGCCGGGGTTTTTGATTGCGTTTCTCCCTTTAGCGGCCATTTTTTGGTGTCTTTCGGGACTTACATGCTTGGGGACTCTTGAACGGCATAACAATAACAAAAACTAATAATAATGCAATGAACTAGAATGTGCCAAAATAGTCATATCACAACATCGCCAGGCAAACATCACTAACCATATTTGGTGTTAACAGTGATGTGATGCCCACATGGACAGGGGCAAATGAGGGAACAAACAACAAGGTTAGTGCAAAAGTCCCCAAGTGCTTTTTATTGTAAATAATCACAGTGCCCAAAACAAAGAGACGTGTCTTCAATAAAGAATCCTTACAAACAGTACCAGGTGAGGAAGTTCAAAACCATAAATAGATGCCATAAATCATCAGTCAAAACCACGGGTAGAATCTGAGCTGGAATCGCCTTTCCTTTTACTCCCCAGTGCTTCGCTTTCTGTCTGTCTCATCTCGTCCTGCCCACCCATCACTTCAGATATGCTGAGCGGAGCTGAGATACACGTGAATGTGGTCCACCAATGTCTCTCATCCCAGCCACCTCTGCTGGTACTCGCTGGGATGCTCAGAGCTTGTCTCCCTCGTCCCACCACCTTCCTTGGTATGAGCTGGATGCTCAGAACCCGACTGTCTCATCCCGTCACGTCAATTGGTACCCGCTACAATGCTCAGAGCCCGACTCTCTCATCCCATCACCTCTATTGGTACCCTCTGGGATTCTCAGAGCCCGACTCTCTCATCCCGTCACCTCTATTGGTACCCGCTGGGATGCTCAGAGCCCGACTCTCTCATCCCATCACCTCTATTGGTACTCGCTAGAATGCTCAGAGCCCGACTCTCTCATCCTGTCACTTCAATTGGTACCCGCTGGGATGCTTGGAGCTCAATTCCCTCATCCTGCTGCTTCTGTTGGCAGCCCTGGAGTAATTTACTGCTCCCTGCTGCTGTAATCAGCAGGATTGTGTCTCTTCCTTTGATCCTCCACATGGCTTCCCCGACTGTTTCGCCACCTTCCACAAGCACTGACTCCGACCTGAACCTGTTCTCTTTATGCTGATCTTTCTTCCTCCTTTTTGTTCTCCCTGTTTCTCTGACCTCCTCTAACAATTTATACTTCTGTGAGTGTCGGGGCCTCCTTCACGATCCACGAAGTCGAGATGAGAATGTCAAAAACGCGTCTTCTGTGACATTGTGACGTTTCCTTAAAAAAATGCAGCAAAAAAGTATTTGGCGTCCTTGGGGTTCATTAACTGCCCAAGTATGTGGCAGTTTAAGGGTTAATGTGGCTCCTCTACAAAAGCTCCGGCTCAGGGTGCAACAATCTGATACCAGATTCGGAATTAGCAGAGCGTCACTGCCAGCCTCAGAGTTGATTCAGATGTTAAGAAAAATGGAGTCACAAAGAGTACACGAGGGGTCATTATTGACCACTACTGGACAGCAGTCTGATTAAGTTCACCCTGATGGCATGTGGTCTTCTCTGCCCTTTGCAGATGCGATGCCACCAGTAAACCTGCCCACTCCCTCTGCTTTTCCGTCTCCTTTGCTTTCCACGCCAGATCCCCCTTTTCTGTCCTCGACTCCATGAATTGGGGCCAGTGGTTACTCTGGCTGGTCAGGCTACGGTGTGAAGGACGCCGCGGTCAGTGAAGTCATTCCTTGTGGTCAGTCCTCCTCACTCCAGCACACATGGCGACCCGCCAACCAGCCTGCGGCTTTCAAATTTGCTTTTCTCCAGCTTTGTCGACCAAATTGTGTGTTTAGGAATAGAAGCACAAAAAATCAATTTGCAGGAGTGCGGCCCATGGAATTTGCTTCACACGTGTCCTTCGGTCCTGAGGCACTACCAAACACCTCATTCCTTGGCTCCTGGGGATTTGTTGTCTTAGTGTTGTTTTCAAATTCTTCTTTATCTTCTTCTCATGTCATTTCTGTTGGGTTCATTAATTATTTGTTATTTGTTATTTTTGTACCAGGTCTTGAAATGTTTTGCCACTTGTTACATTTTTCGGAGTTGCTGTAAGGATTGGTTGCAAAGGAAAAAACTGCTTTATAAGGCATATAAGACTAATGACTGCAAAGTGAATCGTAGAGCGTAAGAGAACATGAGGGCAACCATTAAGAAGGATATCAGGGAGGCTAAAAGACAGTTGGAGAGGAATATAGCAGATAAGGCGAAAGAAGACCCTAAGAGATTCTTTCAGTATTTTAGTAGTAAAAGAACAGTCAAGGAGGAGGTGAAGTGCATCAGAAATAGTAAAGGGGAACTAAAAGATACAGACAGTGAAATAGCGGATGCCCTAAACTTACATTTTTCTGAGGTGTTTACAAGTGAGTAAGTGGATAACCTCAGAGTGGTAACAGGGACTACTAAGGAGATACTGAGGGATTTGGAAATTGTAGAGGGAGAAGAGCTGCTCAGATTAAATAAGCTGAAATCAAACAAATCACCAGGATCAGATCATATTTACTCTCAAGTTTTTAAGTAGGCTAGCGAGTACAGATATAAACCTTTGACACATATTTTTAGGAAGTCACTGTGCACTGGAGAGATTCTGAAGGACTGGAAAATGGCAAATATCATCCCATTATATAAAAAGGGTGGTGACAGGGCAGATCCAAGCAACTATAGGCCAGTAAGCTTAACATGCATCACAGGAAAATTAATGGAAGGAGCAGCACATGGCAAGTACAGGAGTTATTAGGAACAGTCAGCGTGGGCTCAGAAGAGGGAGGTTGTGTTTTACTAACATGCTAGAATTCTATGAGGAGGCAACAAAAGGATACGATCAAAGTGGAGCTTATGATATTAATTATCTGGACTTTCAGAAAGCATTTGATAAGGTGCCATATGAGAGGTTGGGCATCAAACTAAAAGATGTGGGAGTTCAGGGTGATGTTTTTAGATGGGTGCAGAATTGGCTCAGTCACAGGAAGCAGAGGGTGATGGTGCGAGGAACCTCATCAGAACTGGCCGATGTTAAGAGTGGTGTTCCACAGGGGTCAGTGCTAGGGCTACTGCTATTTTTAATATATATAAATAATTTAGATAGGAATATAAGTAACCTGTGGTGGGTTGGCACCCTACCCTGGATTGGTTCCTGCCTTGTGCCCTGTGTTGGCTGGGATTGGCTCCAGCAGACCCCCGTGACCCTGTGTTTGGATTCAGCGGGTTGGAAAATGGATGGATGGATGGATATAAGTAACAAGCTGGTTAAGTTTGCAGATGATACCAAGATAGGTGCATTAGCAGATCATTTAGAATCCGTTATATCATCACAAAGGGACTTGGATAGCAGACAGGCTTGAGCAGATTTGTGGAAGATGAAATTTAATGTCAGTAAATGTAAAGAATTACACATAGGAAGTCAAAATGTGAGGTTTGAATGCACAATGGGTGGTCGGAAAATCGAGAGTCCACCTTATGAGAAGGATTAGGAGTCGTAGTGGACTCTAAGCTATCGACTTCCCGACAGTGTTCAGAAGCCATTAAGAAGGCTAACAGAATGTCAGGTTATATAGCGCCTTGACGTGTGGAGTACAAGTCACAGGAGGTTCTCCTCAAGCTTTATAACACACTGGTGAGGCCTCATCTGGAGTACTGTGTGCAGTTTGGTTCTTCAGGCTACAAAAAGGACATAGCAGCACTAGAGAAGGTCCAGAGGAGAGCGACTAGGCTGATTCAGGGGCTACAGGGGATAAGTTATGAGGAAAGATTAAAAAAGATGAGCCTTTACAGTTTAAGCAAAAGAAGATTAAGAGGTGACATGACTGAAGTGTTTAAAATGATGAAGGGAATTAGTCCAGTGGATCGAGACGGTGACTTTAAAATGAGTTCATCAAGAACATGGGGGCACAGTTGGAAACTTGTAAAGGGGAAATTTCACACAAACATCTGGAAGTTTTTCTTTACATAAAGAACGATAGACACTTGGAATAAGAGACCAAGTAGTGTGGTGGACAGTCAGACTTTAGGGACTTTCAAAACTCGACTTGATGTTTTTTTGGAAGAAATAAGTGGACAGGACTGGCGAGCTTTGTTGGGCTGAATGGCCTGTTCTCGTCCAGAGTGTTCTAATGAGTATTTGAGAGATCTAATGGTTTTCCTGCTTTCTGGTTCATTGGATTTTTTTCACTGGTGTTTTTGGATTATGTTTTCAGGATTTTGCTTTGGGATTTGTTTCAGGCAAACGCCCTTTTTGTGTTTTTTTTTTTTGTTTTATTTTTTCTCTTTCTTGATTTTTTTGGTTGATAAATCGTCTATTTATAAATATTCCTGTTTGTCTTCACAAGAACGAGTTTTACAGTTTCATCACTCCCTTGTAAGACCTTTTTGGACTTTGAGATGCCTCCCATCCAATCCAATGGAGCTCGAGAGGATCTGATAGGACAAATGAGACAAACTGCACAAATCCAGGGGTGCAAAGCTTGTAGAGACCCACCGAGAAGACTCAACGCTTCCAAAAGGGCTTCTACAAAGTACTGAATTAAGGGTCTGAATTCTTCTAGGAATGAGAGATTTCAGATGTTGATTTTTAATAAATTTGCAAACCTTTCAACGTGTTATCACTTTGTCATTATGGGTTACTGAGTGCAATTTGAAAGACAGAAATGTTGTTTATCTGTTTAAAATGAAATCTATAACACAATAAAGTGTGCAGAAAGTGAAGGGGTCTACAACATTAGATAGATAGATAGATAGATAGATAGATAGATAGATAGATAGATAGATAGATAGATAGATAGATAGATAGATAGATAGATAGATAGATAGATAGATAGATAGATAGATAGATAGATAGATACTTTATTAATCCCAAGGGGAAATTCACAACAAAAAAAATAAAACAGGTAAATAGGGAACCACACCGGCACTGGTATTTGTTCTCAGCGCTCGAAGTTGAGTACTTGAATAGACGAGTCTCGGCGTGTAAAAATCCATGCCCACGTTGCAAAAGTAAGTGTGTCCAGGGAACAAATCCACATAAAATAAATTGATAGGAGTGATCAATAAATAAAAATAGAAAAATAAATGTAGAAAAGTACACATGCACATACAGTCATACACGGAGCTGCTGAAAAGTCTGCCACTTTCGGTGGCGCCGGAAGTATTCTATTAACACAACTTTGAGGAGATCTGAGTGCCGTTCTGCTCTGTACATCATCACACAAACTGCCAGTGAGGCTCACACAACACAGTCTGACCACAGGACAGAGAGACTATGTGACTGATGATGGAGGGACAGACAGAGAGATCGTGTGATCGATGACAGAGGGACAGACACGAGACACTGTGACTGATGACGGAGGGACAGACAGAGAGACAGACACAGAGATAGTGTGAACGATAACAGAGGGACAGACACAGAGGCAGCATGACTGATGACAGAGGGACAGAAACAGAGACACTGTGACTGATGATGGAGGGACAGACAGAGGGACACTGTGACTGATGACAGAGGGACAGAAACAGAGACACTGTGACTGATGATGGAGGGACAGACAGAGGGACACTGTGACTGATGACAGAGGGACAGACACAGAGACAGTGTGACTGATGATGGAGGGACAGACACAAAGATAATGCGAACGATGACAAAGGGACAGAGACAGCCTTCCCACCATAGAAGGAGAGGAGCTGATCACTGGAGACGGTGGGCTGCCGCGTTGGCAAAGTGAAGGCCGTGTGAGGAGGCAGAAGGCCACACTGGGTGATCGCTGACCCCAGAGTCATTGCCGCCCTTGCTGATTTCAGTTTTAAAGACCTGGAAACAGATGACACAGAGGCAGCCGCTCTCTCATTTGCCCTCTAATTTGCTGGGGAGTGGCAGACAGAATAAATTTGTCGACTAATTGCTAAAACGTGTTCATCATGGGTAGCTGAGGCCCAAGATGTGAGCGGTTTGACGGGGGGAGCACGCTCGCGCTCGGGGTCCAAGTTAGCTGGAGAGTCCAGAGCATTGGATGTTCTGTCCCTCTAAGGTGGCCTCTTTTCTGACATGTTGAATTTTCGACAGCCCTTCATCCGAGGTTCCGACCCCAACTTCCAGGTCATCTGCAGCCTTTGAACAAAGTGGTCAGTTTTGAATAAGATGGATTTGTGTGAATTTGATGCTGGGTGACCATTTTCACAAGGACCAAGCCAAGCTACAATGATATATCTGCCAGCCAGCCTAATGCTTCAGTTGTCCATTAAGGAAAGTGAAAGCAATGGGCACGCAGTTCACTACTTGGCAGTCCGCATGGTGCCAACAGCATCAAATTTTAGCATTTGTGTGACCTGGCATGGACGTGGAGGGGCTGGGCACCAAGTCAAGTGCAGCTGAGATCCTGGACCCTTCAGGTTTTCTGTTTCTGTTTTCTTCTCCAGTTTACATGTCCACTCAAGCAATCAGAACCATCTGGAGTAAGAAGGTCATCCCCTCACCGTCAGGTTGTGTCCACACAGGTCTCACTTCATCGTGCCGAGGCCTTGTGGTGCCCCTACCTGCCATGAACTGAAGAAGCTGCAGCTCCATGCAGAGGCCATCTTTAAATTTTAGCCCCTCCAGCTGCACCTCATAGTGATGAGGTAGGAATTCTTTACTTCCTGAAATGACTGGCTGCTCTGCCAACATTGGGCATCATGGAACTTTCTGAGTTCCTGAAAAGGCAAAGAGTCATACAGAGAATGGAGCCCACCTACTGCCAGCAGCTCGTGTGGATGTGGAGATACTCAGAAAGTCAGCTGGTGAAGGAGAGCAGAGCTGTGGAAGGCTTCTGGACCAGCAGTCCTCATGAATGTCCATGTCATCGTTCATCACGGCTCCTCATCCTTAACGGTATTTTCTAAATTCCTGCAGTGGTAGCCATTCATCCAACCGTACAATTTAGCAGAGGATCATCTGACTGAAAATTTTCAGAGTCCCTGAAATGGCAGAGGTTCCCCAAACCACAACATTCAGTAGGAGTCATCTGAGTGAAAATTTTCTAAACTCCTGAAGAGGCAGAAGGTCATCTGACTGCACACTCTGGCAGAAGTTCTGTTCTGTCTAACGGCAGATTCTTCTTTTTCTTATGGCTGCTCCCATTTCAGGGTCATGACAGTGGATCATCCATCTCCATCTCTCTTTTACATCATTTTCTGCCTTCACGTCCTCCATCACTACATCCATAAACCTCCTCTTTGGCCTTCCTCTTTCCCTCTTGCCTGGCGGTTCAATCCTCAATGTTCTTTTCCCCTCATCTCTCCTCTGCACGTGTCCAGACCTTCTCAATCACACCTCTCTCACTTGGTCACCAAACTGTCATACCTGTGTTGTCCCTCTAATATACTCAGTCCTAATCCTGTCTACCCTCGTTACTCCGAGCGAAAATCATAATATCTTCAGCTCTGCCACTTCCGGCTCTTCCTCCTGCCTTCTCGTCAGTGCCAGGGTCTACATACCACACAACACAGTGGGTCACACTTGTAATGGACAGCCGGGATGCCTCCATAACAGAAGGACAGGGGGAAGGAGCTAGGACTGAGCAAAACCTGTCCCGGGACGACAGAGGGCAGCCCCCCTAGCATGCTACAGTGCCACGGAGCAGGGAAGCTCAACCCTGCTGGGCCCCGTGGCCACCACCAGGGGTGTATAGAGAATGGCTGAGCCCTCCTCCGCAGGGCTGGTGCCACACCTGGATGTGCAGCTGGAAGGAGATTGTGGAACACCTGGAGCACTTCCAGGTACTCTATAAAAGGGGCCAACTGCCACAACTCAGGGGAGCCAGAGTCGGGTGGTGGAGGACAAAGCTTGTGAGGAGGAGTGGAGGAGGCAAAGAAGAGAGAAAGAAAGGAAGGTGTATTTATATATTTGTGCTTTATACTGTGCTGTGTAGTGGGGAGTGCAGGAAGGTATGAAGAATAAAAGTCCGTGCTTTGTAGAACTTGTGTCTCAGCCTGTCTGTATTGGAGTTGAGGGAGTGGTATGCCCCCTGGTGGAAAATCCATGAATGCCATTGCTCACGGCTTAGGCATGGCACACTTGACAAACACTGCGATCCTCAAAAATACTTCACTGAAAGCTGAAAGAGAAACGAAAATAAGAGAGGGACCAAGAAATGGCTAATGATGTGGATTAAGGACCAAACACAAAGGCAGATCCTTCTCAGCACTTTGACGATCACTGCCAAGGCACAAAGCTTGCTCACGATGCTCGACCAAACTGTATATAATGTGGTGTTCGCACATCGTCCATATCACATGACAAACGATTTCACAGAATGTATCGTGGGTGTTAAGCGGCACACGGCTGTAGTTCAGAACCCCATAAGAGAGATCAAATAGTCCTGAACAGTCACCAGAACAAGTACAGAAAATACAGGAGATCATAACAGGGTCATCTGGCCACACTTTTCCTCCATCTCTGAAGAGGCAGAGGATCAACTAATAGCAAAATCTGACAGAGGATCATCTTACCAAAAAAAACTGCAAAGTCCTTGCAAAGCCAGAGAGTTCATACAGATAACAAGAGCCTGGAAATTTTTGGAGTACCCTGAAGACACAGCGGTACAGCTGACCGTGGGTCATCTGACCAAAAATTTCCTATTTGCCTTAAGAGGCAGAGGGTCATGTAACCGAAAACTCTGGCAGAGGGATACCTGACCACAAATTTTCCAAGTCCCCGCAAAGGCAGAATGTTGATACACATAACAGAGCCCAAAATTTTTTTAAGTTCCCGAAGATGCAGAGGGTCATCTTGAGAGTGGGGTCATACAGAGAACAGCAGCCCAGAAGCTGCCTGAAGCTCATGTGGATGTCGAGACACTCAGAAGAGCAGAACAATGGAAGGTTACTGGAACTGAAGTCCTCACTTGTGCTGCTGTCATCGTCCTTCACGGCTCCTTATGCTGGATGGCAGCAGTACAAGAAATGTGACCCTGGACTGGAAGGTAAAATGTCAGAGACTGGCACCCTCAAGGTCATGCAATCCCCCCTGCAGTGAGGCTTCGTGAGGGACGGGGCAGGCCTATGCCAACCCTGGATGGTCTTTTCCAGCTCTGTTCTCTTCTGCAGGCTCCAACTCGTAGGCCGTGTAGGGTGGCACTGGCCCAAGGGAAAGAGCTGTTTGATATTTGGGGAGGTCAATAACCTCCCAGGCTGGATTAAGTCAGATTGTGGCCTTTTCTTAGCTACGGGGTAACTGACCTGAGTAAACTACAAGGTTCTTGGGGGTCCTGATTATGTTTCTAGTATTTCTGTTGTCACACACATGCGACTAGAAGGGAGCTGAGAGGACCAAGTGGAGGTAATTACCCACCAGGCTAGGGGGTGGCGGGGTACAATAAACCTGTCTCTGTTATCTCGTCAGGCCAAATACAGGAAAACCTTCCTGATTTAACAACACTTCTGGTTTCCGGCACCCAGACTGACATCACTTCTGGTTCAGGTGGCCTGATGGACATCACTTCTGGTTCCGTTGGCCTGACGGATGTCACTTCCGGTTTCCAGCGCCCAGACTGACATCACTTCTGGTTCCGGAGCCCAAACTGATGTCACTTCTGGTTCCGGTGGCCTGACTAACGTCATTTCCAGTTCTGATGGCCCGATGGACGTCACTTCCGGTTCCCGGCACCCTGACTGACGTCACTTCCGGCTCCGGATTAAATACACTTCTTGGCTTATAAAGCTGCCATCTTTGCTTATCATTTCAGTTCACTCTTGGAACTCAACGAGAACACATCTCTCTTGTTGTCTTTACCCTTTTGCAGCCAGGGACAATATATGGATGGCTGCCCCAAACCTTTACCGTGTGTTGAGACTACTTCTTTTTCACTGTAATTTGTTTTTAATTGCGGAGATTCGGCAGGGTTTTGTTCTTTGTTTTCTTGGCTGACTCTGCTAAACAGTTGATAAAATACACCAAAGCAGCTGCAGTGCAATACTGTGAAGCTCCTCATGCTCAGTGACATTTAGTCACGTTAAAAAGACGCTGGTGTGGCACCTGATATGCCAAGCAGCTGTTCTGTGGCCTGGCGAGCTCCTCAGCCTCAGTGAATCAGATTGAAATGTCACACAGACCGGGCAGGGGCACAGCGGTCACCGAAGTGGGCTTTGACTCGGGGATAAAAGAAAGAAACGAGAGCGCAGACGTCATCCATAAAACGTGGCCATTCCTCCGTTCATCTAGTGAGTCACTTCAATAATAAGGCGCTGTAGGAAGTAAGGAGCGGACGGTGAATCACGCATTTGCAGTAATCTCCCACTTATCCCAGGAAGAGGCTCCGTTTATCCACAAATGAGATCAGTCACTGCTATCAAAGGCAACGGCCATAAAAAGTGTAATCCTGACTGGATTAGGTGTGGGGAGGCAGTCTCTCGCCGAAAATGAAATCATATAAAGATTAAAGTCTGGATCCCTGCCATCTCAGACATCCAAGTAGAAATGGTGTCCATTATCCCAATAGGAGAAACAGAGAGAGATGTGAGAGATGAGTCTACGAGGCGCCCCTGGTGGGTGACCCTTCGACTCTCTGCTTGTTTCTAACTAGCCAAAAGACCTCGGCTTTGCCCGGCTATAAAAGGTCTTTTGGAAAAATCAGCATGCAATGTGACAAAAAGACACACTCTTAGGCAAAAGCTGTAATCTAACGTGATGAGCAGGGGGCACCGTTGGTGGCACAGTTGTCAGTGCTGCTGCCACCTGTGTCCAGGTAGTTACTGTCCGGGTGGTGTCACACACGTGCGCATGGGAAACAGCTTGAAGGCCTGGGTGACAGTAATTCTCCACCGAGACAGGAGGTGGTGCTGTGTACTAACGGCCTCTCTTCTACCCCTTCTGCGGAAAGGATGATCAACATCATTCCAGCTGATGGGGTCTGTCCACCTGGGCCCGCCTCTTCTTCCCAGAATGCCTTAAATGCGGAAAAGAACCGAGATCCCAGCCAGCCTGCCTAAGATGAAAGTCGGGACAACTCGTTTTGCATCATAACGCGCGTTGTCTTTATAATTACTGCTTTGAATTATACGGGGATGGCCGCATGGTGCCCCAAACCTCTAACTTTGTCCTGTCAGTTCTTTTCATAATGGAAAGGTCTGCCATTCACTTTTTAACCCTGCCAATCTACGTATTACACGGTTGCACCATTGGGCAAAATGCTAGCCTAACGTAGGGCACACTTACTCACTCCAGCTTTCAAAGACATCGGTCAGATGAACCTGCATGCCAGTGACCAGGCTGGAGAAGTAGATCAGTGGCAAACGTGACACCAGAGGGGTGCCCTCCCCCAGCTGGTAGCAGTGCCCCTACCAGTAGGTCAAGACAAACTATCAGCTCCATCCTGAGTGAACGTAATTGAGTGAAGTTCAGGTTCTGTCCACACAGACCCAACTTCCAGGGCTGACACTTTCTCATTATGTTGAGGACTTTGTGGTGCCCCCCTTCTAATTGTGACAACTTGAAGCAGATGCCATTGCTACATTTCAGCTCCTCTGGCTGCACCGTTGGCCATCATGGACATCCGTAGATCCCTGAAGAGGCAGCGGGTCATACACACATCAGAGGCAGATTAGGCGAGGGTCTTCGAATTGCAAAATCTGGCAGAGGGTCATTTGACTGAAGTCCCTGAAAAGACAGAAGCCATCTGACCGACTTTTTTCTAAACCCCTGAAAACCCCGGACTCGTCAGATGATTGCAAAATGTGGCAGAATCTCATCTGACTGGAAGTTTTCAAAGTTCCTACAGAAGTAGGGGGGGTCATGCAGAGAATGGAGCCCAGCTGTTACTTGAAGTAGCTCATGTGGATGTGGGGACTCACAAAGTCAGCTGGCACAGAACAATGGAAGGTTACTGGAGCAGCAGTCCTCATGAACGTCGTTGTCATCATCCATCACGGCTCTTCATTCTTGTATGCTGGCAGCAAAGGAAATGTGACCCTGGACTGGAAGGTAAAATGTCAGAGACTGGCATCCTCAGTGCCACACGATCCCTCCAGTGGCTTCCATGGTGAGGCTTCATGAGTGACAAAAGCGGGCCTGTACCCACCCCGGATGGCTTTTCCAGCTCTGTTTTAACGCCAAGGGCTCCATGTAGAGACGCGGCGCTCCAGAAGTTGATTGATTTGTTTTTACCGCGTGCACATGGCAGGCAGCACTGCGTCTCATCTTGCAGAAAAAAACTGTCAAGAGAAAGTTGGAGATGAAAGGGGCAGACGGCGAGATTTGAGTCCAAGGGAGGGGAATTAAGGGGCGAAAACATCATTGGGAGTAGACAGACGAGGGGGGTGGGACGCCGGGCTAACACAACTGTCTTGGGCGACATCCAAAGAAAACGAGGAATCGAGGCAGAGCGCTGACTCAGACAGTACGTTTTATGTGTCTGCTTTCCGTTGGCGTGTTCTCCCCGTGTTCACATGACCAGTGGGAGATGGGGGACCTCATCACCATCTGTGACACTCCATTTGGCCATCTGTTGTCCACTCAATGACCTCCAGCAGCAGAGGATGCTGCCACCTGGTGGCTCTGTGTGTCAGTGCATCTCTGACCATTAAACCCACTTTAAGAGTTCCAGCTGGAGCTACTGCCCCCTACTGGCCACACAGTCCTTTGTCCTCTCTCCTGTGTCATGTTTTCTTACTTTCTATGCCTAATGGCTTGCAAGACACATGAATACAAAACGTCATGTTTTAGGTGGAGGAAATAAATGTGTGAACAGCAAGTGGTGGCTTGTGTCCCATTTCATTTTGTGGAGACCTTAAAAAGCGTTAGGACAGGACAGCACCACGCTATGACCAGGATTTGGATGTCAAAATTATTTCTTTTTCCTCTCTTTGATGACATGGTGTTCTCCTTCTCATAATCCACATGAACAAAAATGTAGATTTGTCACATGGGAAAAAGCAAGCCCACCCGTCCAGTTATCATCACATCAGATCCATCAATCAGAAGCAGGTGAGGCGAGGTGATCAGAAACTCCTGCGGGTGGACCTGAGTGCCATATTTAACCTGCAGATATCGAGGGTCTGGTGTTCTCTTTGCTATTGACGTGTGTGGTGTCATCGTACCAAGAGGTCCTCAGAGAGAAGGTTATGGACGCCTAGGAGTCTGGCACGGGATTTCAAAAGAACAGCAAATTATTTAGAAATCAGTCATTCTTCTGTAAGGAGAATCACCTACAAGTGGCGTAGATTTCAAATGACTGCTAATTCGTCCAGGACTGACCAGCCCAGCAAATTCAGCCCAAGAGTGGACTGTTTGATACTAAAGGGAGTCTCCAAGAACCCCATCACGGGATCTGTGGGTAACTAATGCAGATGTTAAGCTGGCGTGGAGGTGAACACCTCTACAATCAGAAAGAGATGACATAAAGTTCACCTGTAGGTGAGGAGTGCCAAGCAAAAGCCCAAGAGAACTTTAGAGGAAGACCTCAGTATGCCATTGAACCTCTAGACACAGCCCAGGCCTTCTGGAATGGTGTGCTCTGGACAGGTGACTCAAAGATACACTCGTCTGGCACACAAAGTAACAGTAGACATGTTTGACAGTATTTCAGGAGAAGAACCTCATGGCAGCGATGAAGCCTGCTGGTGGAAATGTTCTGCATTGGGGCCTGGGCAACTCGCAACCATCGAGTCAGGTAAGGATTCCGTATTAAATGAAAGTGTGTGAAACCACCTGTCTGAAAGTTGAAGACAATACCAGAAATTGACCTTGTGACACAATAATAACACACTAGCCAGGAATGGCAGAAAATGAAGAAATGGAGGGTTATGGACTGGCCTGGTCAAAGCCCTGATTTGAAGCCCATTGAGATGTTGAAGAGAGCTGGACATGCAAGAAAACCCACAAACATCTTTCAAGTGAAGGAATTTGGCATGGAGGAGTGGTCATACATTTCACCGGGTTGATGTCAGAGACTGGTGGGCAGTTATATTAAACCCCTACAAGCAGACCTTTCTGCTAAAGGGGGCAATACCAGCTTCTGAGGCCAAGGGTGGACTTACTTATTTTATTCCCCAGTAGACCATTCCATCTGTTGATATTTTTGTTGATTGAAAAGACAGTTTTTCCTTTTGTTTGTATTCAAGTTCATCGCCTTTATCTGACAGCACTGTTTGCATGAAGATCTACTGTCTGGCCGATCAAATATGTTGACAAAGTCAATACTTACTATGGGGTGTACTTACTTTCTCACACTACTTTACATAAGAAATGCACAACCATGACTTTTGGCACATCAAGTATCAAAAGTATAGTGACGGCCTAGTGGCTTGGCCTGCATTAGAAGGGCACAGCGATGAACTGGGGGCTCAACTGACATACCTCTGCACCATGATGACCGAGTGGCTTGGCCTACATGAGGAGTGTACAGTAGTAACCGGACTCATTGGACAATATAAACAGTGCACAACTATGACTTGGAGAACAGGCTCTTTGAGATGATCTGGGGCTGGGCCTGTGCAAGGAATACACAAGTTATGACCTGGGAGCTTGGCCTACATGAGAAGTGTGCATAGATGACCAGGGAGCTTGATGGGGTAGCTTAGTCTAAATGAGAAGGGCACAGTGATGACCGTGGACTCGCTCTGCCTTAGGAGTGTACAGTGCCAGGGAAGTTGGCCTACCTGAGGGGTAGAATCATTTTGTATGTGAACAGTAGGGAGATGACCTAGGGCTTGGCCTGCACAAAGAGTGTGTAGTGATGACCAGATGGATTGACCTGTGTGAGAAGAGCACAGTGATGACCTGGGGCCTCAGCCTACACCACAGTGCACTGTGATGACCCAGTGGCTTGACCTACCACAGAAATGTACAGTGGTGATGGTACAACTCAGCCTTCTTGAACAGCACACACCCAGGGCTTGGGGATGAGCCTTTATGAGATGACCATGGAGCCTGAGCTACATAAAGAATACACAGTGATGACCTAAGAGCATGGCCTTTATGAAGATTGCACTGTAATGACCAGAGGTTCAGTCTTCATAATGACTAGAGAGCAGGGCCTCATGAAGACTAAACCATTATGACCAAAGGCTTGGTGTTCATGAAGACTGCACAGTAATGAACCGTGAGCTTGACCTCCATGAACACTACACAGTGACAACCAGGGGCTTAGCCTTCTTGAAGACTACCAAGCGATGACCAAAGGCTCTGTCTTCATGAAGAGTGCACAGTGATGACCATGGGCTATGTCTTCATGATGACTTAGGAGCAGGGCCTCCGTGAAGACTACACAGTGATGACTTGTGAACATGGCCTCCATAAGGACTGCACAATGAGGACCAAAGGCTCAGTCTTCATAATGACTAGAGAGCAGGGCCTCATGAAGACTAAACCATTATGACCAGAGGCTTGGTGTTCATGAAGCCTGCACAGTGATAGATAGATAGATAGATAGATAGATAGATAGATAGATAGATAGATAGATAGATAGATAGATACTTTATTAATCCCAATGGGAATGATGACCCATGAGCTTGACCTTCGTGAAGACTACACAGTGATGAGCGGGCTCTCAGACTCCAAGAGGACTACAAAGTGATGACCAAAGGCTCTGTCTTCATGAAGACAGCACAGTGATGACCTGTGAACATGGTCTCCAGGAAGACTACACAGTAATGACCAGGGGCTTGGTCTTCATGAAGACAGCACAGTAATGACCTGTGAACATGGTCTTCATGAAGACTGCACAGTAATGACCAGGGGCTTGGTTTTCATGAAGACTGCACAGTCATGAGCTGTGAACATGGCTTCCATGAAGGCTCAACATTGATGAGCAGGCCCTCAGACTCCAAGAGGACTACACAGTGATGACCAGGTGTTTAGCCTTCATGAAGACTACCAAGCGATGACCAAAGGCTCGGTCTTCATGAAGACTGCACAGTGATGACCAAAGTGTCGGCCTGCCTGTGTATTTTCCAGGGATGACTGGGCAGCTTGGCTCAGTTCCCAGCTCTTCTGCTGCCCTCTCCCAGCTGTCAGCGCCTCTGATCATCTGTGAAGGTGGGACTTTCCATCTGAGTCTATGGCCAGCTGCCGGAGTCCCAGGTCCTTTAATCCCCTGACTTCACTGTCAATGAGTCTACTTTTATTATCTCTGCAGTGCAGATTACTGTGTGGTTTCTTCTGTCTGATTCACTGGTGGCGCCTCCTACTGGCCTTATGCAGAAGCCTCTCCTGCCTCTGCTCACCCTGACGCACAGAATGGCTCACTGGTTAAGGAGATGTACTGCAGGTTTAAAGCCCTCTACTGACTCAATGTGGTGCTCTGAGGGATTGACATTATAGCCGCTTGTAGCTCATCTGTGTTCATTAAAGCCGTCACTATAGAAAGGCACTATATAAAATATAAGGCTGTGCGTTTAGCTGAATTCCCCCTCAAAGAGATGACTGATAAGGATCAGCACCTCCTGCAGGCAGGAAAGCCTTCTTTTGAGTAATGTGAGTCCAGTTCAAGGTACTATGTGGCAGCAACTTAAATGCCTACCTGAAGAGACCGATCAGTGCCCCCCACAACCAGTGATGTGTTCTGCCTGACTGTGTAGAGAAATTAAAGCCTCAACTGGTGCAAGTGAGCTGCCGCCATACAGTAGAGGAGGCCATGAAAGAGTTAAGCATCTGTGCGGCTCCTCTTCAAAGCCGCCCGCTGTGCTCTCCATTTCTGTATTTATTTTGGACTCCTTAGATGGACCAAAGCCGTGGCGCACCGTTAGATGAGCCCTCGCTCACAGCACGTCTGCTGGCTGGAAAGCGTCCAGAAGCCAAAAAGCCACACAAAAACTGCTGTGTGAGCGGCTGTGCGTTTCCAGGCCTCTTCAGAGGGCCTCTTAAAAAGAAGGGCAACTGTCTCTGAGCCCCCACGTCGGCTCTTTGAAACATCGAGAAAGTGACACTGGCCACGAAGGTGACATTGCAATGTTGGCATCTTCAACAGATGGGCATTGGCTTTCCAGGACAGGCTGCCAACTCTAAAATGCTCCAGAAGCCTTGTCCATTCCTTTCATCCAATACCCTCTCCACCTTTGCAATAGCCAGACATTCACTAGCACTCGAGTTACCATGTTGTGTGCCTGCTGTGAAAGGTGCTATAAAATCCAGCGCCACTCTGAGGAAGCTGAGGCCCACTGCAACAACCTGGTCAGCTGAGATTTAAACAGGTCTGCCCAGCAAGCTGTCACTTAGCCCCAGCTGAGCACCCCCTAGTGTCACAAAAGTCACTTCAGCTTCTGCTCTTATATACACTACAAAGGAGATCAAAAAATATGGAGAAAGAGGAAAGGCATTCTATAATAGAGTGAAAGGTGCTATATATCTATCTAATATAGTGCCCTTCGCACTAAAACAAGTGGAGATAGGAAATGCATTTTACAGTGTAATAGACAGATAGAAAGTTAGACAGGATAAGCAAGTAAAAGTGCTATATAATATAGTGCCCTTCACTCCTAGATAGATAGATAGATAGATAGATAGATAGATAGATAGATAGATAGATAGATAGATAGATAGATAGATAGATAGATAGATAGGAAAGGCACTCTTCTCAGTTCCATCATCCTAGCTAAATTCTTCATACTCCATAGAGTCATAAATCATTTGATGATCATTTTTTAATTTTGTGTTTTGGAATTTGATGATCGTTTCCTTCTTGTTAGTTATGGATGTTGATGACCATTGATGATAGTTTCTTGCTTTTGTATTTTGCATTTTCCACAATTTATTTTTTGGTGTACATGTTCACAATCATTTCCTCCTTCTGTAAATTGTAGCTTGATGGTCTTTAATTGAATAAATGGTTTGGCTTTTGGTGATCATTTCTTGCTCCTGTGTTTTAGATCTTGACGATTGTTTTTTATTTTTCTTCCTAACTCCTCAACAGAAACCAACAACAAAAATGGCACCCATGGTTTGGATTATTATTATCATTTCTTGCTTCTGTATTTTGTATTTTTTGCTGTTTCTTGCTATGAATTTTGACGTTTGTTTTTTGCTTCCATGTTTTGGATTATGATGATTATTTTGTATTTTTCAAAATTTATTTTTGCGTACATCTTTTGGATGTTAACAATCATTTCCTGCTTCTGTAAATTGGACTTTGATAATCTTTTATTGTAAACATGGTTTGTCTTTTGGTGATCATTTCTTCCAACAAAAATATCGCCCATGTTTTGGATTATTATTATCATTTCTTGCTACAATAATTTGGATTTTGATGATCTTTTATTGTATAAATGGTTTGGCTTTTGGTGATCATCTCTTGCTCCTGTGTTTTAGATTTTGATGATTGCTTCTTGCTTCGGTGTTATGGATGTTGACTATCATTTTTTTTCTCCCTAACACCTGAGGAGAAACCAACAACAAAAATGTCACCCATGTTTTGGATTATTATTATCATTTGTTGCTTCTGTATTTTTGATTTTTTGCTGTTTCTTGTTTTGGATTTTGATGATTGCTCCTAGATTCTGTGATTTGGATTTTGATAATCATTTCCTTTTTGTTTGTTATGGATGCTGATGATCCTTGATGACAGTTTCTTGCTTTTGTATTTTGCATTTTTCAAAATGTATTTTTGTGTATAAGTTTTGGATGTTGACAATCATTTCCCGCTTCAGTAAATTGGATTTTGATGATCTTTTATTGTATACATGGTTTGGCTTTTGGTGATCATCTCTTGCTCCTGTGTTTTGGATTTTGACGATTGTTTCTTGCTTCAATGTTATAGATGTTAACTATCTTTTTTTCTTCCTAACTTTCAAGGAGAAACCAGCATCAAAAATGCCATCCATGGTTTGGATTATTATTATTATTTTTTGCTTCTATAGTTTGGATTTTGACAATTGTTTCTTGATTCAATAATTTGGATTTTAATGATCTTTTATTGTATACATGGTTTGGATTTTGTTGATCATTTCTTGCTTCAGTGTTATGGATGTTGAATATCATTTCTTTTCCTAACTCCTGAGGAGAAACCAAAAGCAAAAATGTCACCCATGTTTTGGATTATTATTATCATTTCTTGCTTCTGTATTTTGTATTTTTTGCAGTTTCTTGCTTCAATAATTTGGATTTTGATGATCTTTTATTGTATACATGGTTTGGCTTTTGGTGGTCATTTCTTGCTTCTGTATTTTGGATTTTGACGCTTGTTTCTTGCTTTAGCAGTTTGAACTTTGAGTTTTAGTTTCCTTTCTACTTTACTTTGATTACACATCTGCTCATTTTCTTCTCAGTTTTACCGTCCCAGTCATACTCTTTAGACTAAATGGTAACAAATGTGAGAAAGGTTACCCATATTGCCAAACCCTAGACAGCTGCCATGCGACTGTAGAAATGAGCAGAGCCACCGGGCTCACTTTCACGTTACATATGGCCAGGGCTGTCTTAACATCTTATGGGCACAATGGGCGCTGGTGTCCCCAGGAACATAAGGACCCACAATGCTTCTGATGCCAATGTTTTTCTGTTTTGCCAGGGTCCCAGTGCACTTCTTTGCCCAGGGGTCTATGATGCTGTTAAGATGGCCCTGCATGCGACCCTCATGTTTCAGGAGCTGACCAAATAACTGGCCATTTGTGCTGGCACACCAGGTTATAGTGAATACAGGACCACCACTGAAACCAGATGGACTGTCATTATGACACTGGCATTTAGGCCCTATGAATTGTCAATTCTGATTTGCTCTGATTGCTTGTGATCCTGTTCTCAGCCTTTCTTATTTTTGCTTGTTCCTCCTTCCAAACACAATTTGCACTGCTGTCACCAACAGGAAGAAGCCCAAAGTTATCAAGCAGTCTTCCATTATAAAGCACCCATTAAGGTGTAGGCCCAGCCCTGAGACAGGCTGAACGAGCCACCAACAGGTCACAGGCATTGTTAACAATGTGAGTGATGAGGAAGAGCCAGGGACCAAAGGTGACAGGTGGCATCACTCAGAGGGGAGAGGATAGGCTGCCACAGTGCTGAGCCGGCTACTTGCGTGCGTTGCTTGTTTAAATTTTCAGCTCGTCTCCAAGTCTGCCTGCAGCGCCGGCGAGTCTCCCTCACTTCAAGAGGCCTGATCGCTAATAATTCATCATGAGCTAACTTGTGGTCACTTTGGATGCGCTTCATGAAATCGGAGACACACAGAGATGAGCAGGGGCCTGCATCAGAACTGAGGTCACATCAGCTGTAGGATTCAAACAGGGGCCTGCCCTCAGTTTTTTACTATATAGCGCCTCTCTTCTGCCCAGATAAGGCACTTTACCAGCACAGAGCTACAGTGCTAATGTTTCTAAATGATGAGACTCATTCGGGATGAGTCCCTGAGTCAGATTACAATCCAAAGTCTTAACTGCTAGGCCACCGTGAGGGAGGCTTCTCATGTGTCAGACGAGTTGCCGCTCCTCTCCTCTCGTCTCCCTGGCTGCCATCGAGATTAATATAATCCTCCTAGTGCTCTAATTCTCGTCTCGCCATCCGTCTTAGTAGCACTGAACCTCCTCAATCCTCTTACGAAACACGTTGCTATAAAAATAAAATGATAAGTGGTGTGCGGGCGGCCCCTTATGAGAGATACGCGGCTCTGGCGCCTGAGTGAAATGTCCTCAGAAGACCAGTTGAACACTCGTGGTGCTCACTACCTCCACAATGAAGGCGAGACTAAACAGAAAACATGGGGAGGTTCAAGGACCCCAGACAAATGGCATGAAGCCAGTGGCAAGTTCCCCATTAACAAAGGAGGACCCTCCAGGGACCTGGACGTTCTTACGTGGGTGAGTATCACTTTAGAACTTCAGTCCATCTATTAAGCCCCTTATTGTGTGGAACTTCTGAACATCTTGATAGCAGCACATGACCTACGGGTGGACATCAATAGCCCCTTCTCTAAAGTGTCACCCAAAAGGGGCTTGCATCACACTGTCTGAGCCCTACCACAACTGTTGGGGTACAGCTGAACAGAGTCACCAGAATAAAGCTGTAGTTGCCCAAAGGTGTTCACCAGGGTCTCAAATGGAGGGTCACACTAAGAGCGAGGCTGAGCAGAAGGAGACACAAGGACTGGGGTAGATGGGAACCGCAGCCACACTTATATAAAACAACAAGCCGTCTGTGGAGTTTTATCTCTGAATGGATGGAAAGGCCAAGGGTGACAAAATCTGCCAGTCTGAATGAGCCTGGTGTCATTTTAAAGAAGGATATTTTGTGTCATGCTATGAAAGGCGCTATACAGGTGTGCCGAAGAACTTTAACTCTTTCAAGGCGGGTTGTCGACTTCTAATGACATATAGCAGGGGCTTCATGCAGCTGCCGGCCACTATGGGGTTACAGTCAGCACTGTGATCAGCTGGAGACTCCAGATCTCCACTTCAATTGCATCAAAATTGGAGTTCGATAAGTCAGACTCCGACTCAGCAATGATACACAAAACGTTGTCTACGCCGTATTTTACTTGGTGCATTCGCTTGACTCTCTCGCCAGATTCACCTTTAGCTTCAGTGGCCGGCAGCTTCTCTACTGTGCGTTCCTGCTGAAAAAATATTCAGCCCTCAAAGAGTTAAGGAAGCTAAGTGGCTTTACAGTTTAAGGAGTCACATATCATCAAACAGCCTCATCGATGTTTGCATTTCACCACTGGGGGGCAGCAGGGAGTCACCACCATCTATCTGTCTGTCACCTTCTTGGACTGTAGGGGGCTCTCTTGAGCCAATCCAAAACCTACATAATAATCAAGGAGCCCAAAGGTAAAGAACAAAACATGCCTTAGTATAAAGGAAGGATAACAGAACAGGAGTGACAACTGTCACACACGTGCGCATGGGAGGCAACAAAAGGGCCTGAATAAGGGCAATTTCATGCCAGACCAGGGGGTGTCGGAGTGTACTGATCCTGTCTCTCTTTCTACTGAATACCAACTGCAGGAAGTTCCGCCTGCTGCTGCTGATGTCACTTCCGGTTACAGGCCCTGATGACCTCACTTCCTCTACTCTCCCTTAAAACCTCCATCTTCACCTCATCAAGACAGTTCTGTTTTGAACTCAAATCTGTACACAGATGTATTCACAATTCAACTCTTTTGCAGCCAGGAATACAGTCATATGAAAAAGTTTGTGACCCCTCTCAGCCTGCATAATAATTTACTTTCAACAACAAAGTTAACAGTGGTCTGTCTTTCATTTCCTTGGAACATCTGAGTACTGCTGTGTTTTCCGAACAAAGATTTTTAGTGACGCAGTATTTAGTTGTATGAAATGAAATCAAATGTGAAAAACTGGCTGTGCACAAATGTGGGTCCCCTTGTCATTTTGTTGATTTGAATGCCTGTCACTGCTCAATGCTGATTGGTTGGATGAGCTTGTTAAGCCTTGAACTTCATAGACCGGTGTGTCCAATCATGAGATATAAAAGGTATTTAAGGAGGTCACTTGCAAGTTGTGCTTCCTTCCCTTTGACTCTCCTCTGAAGAGTGACAGCATGGGATCCTCAAAGCAACTCTCCAAAGATCTGAAAAAAAAGATTGTTCAGTCTCCTGGTTTAGGGGAAGGCTACAAAAAGCCATTTCAGAGGTTTAAACTGTCAGTTTCAACTGTAAGGAATATCATCAGGAAATGGAAGGCCACAGGCACAGTTACTGTTAAACCAGCAGGTCTGGCAAGCCAAGAAAAATACAGGAGCGTCATATGAACAGGCAGGATTGTGAGAATGGTGACAGACAACCCACAGATCACCTCCAAAGACCTGCAAGAACATTTTTCTGCAGATGGTGTATCTGTACAGCGTTCTACAATTCAGCGCAATTTGCACAAAGAATATCTGTATGGCAGGGTGATGAGAAAGAAGCCCTTTCTGCACTCACGCCACAAACAGAGTTGCTTGTTGTATGCCAATGCTCATTTAGACAAGCCAGATTCATTTTGGAACAAAGTGCTTTGGACTGATGAGACAGTCATAAGTTATCTGGTCAGAACAAAAAGCGATTTGCATGGCGGAACAACAACACCACATTCCAAGAAGAACACCTGCTACCTACTGTCAAATTTGGTGGAGGTTCCATCATGCTGTGGGGCTGTGTGGCTAGTTCAGGGACTGGGGCCCTTGTTAAAGTCGAGGGTCGGATGAATTCAACCCAATATCAACAAATCCTTCAGGATAATGTTCAAGCATAAGTCACAAAGTTGAAGTGACGCAGGGGTTGGATATTCCAACAACACAATGACACAGTTGGAAATCTACAAAGACATTCATGCAGAGGGAGAAGTACAATGTTCTGGAATGGCCGTCATAGTCCCCTGACTTGAATAACATCGAAAATCTATGGGATGATATGAAGCAGGCTGTCCATCAAATTGAACTGAACTGGAGAGATTTTGGATGAAGAATGGTCAACAATACCTCCATCCAGAATCAGACACTCATCACAGGCTATAGGAGGACAGCGTCTAGAGGCCAAAAGGAGGCTCAACTAAGTATTGATGTCATATCTCTGTTGGGGTGCCCACATTTATGCACCTGTCTAATTTTTTTATGATTCATATTGCATATTTTCTGTTAATCCAATAAACTTGATGTCACTGCTGAAATCCTACTGTTTCCATAAGGCATGTCAGATATTAAAAGGAAGTTGCTACTTTGAAAGCTCAGCCAATGAGAAACAAAAATCCAAAGAATTAAGAGGGGTTCCCAAACTTTTTCATATGACTGTAATTATACGGGTGGCTGCCCCAAATCTTTTTGTGACTCTTTTGTCTCATTTTTGACCCAACAAGAGGAATAAAAAGACCAAATGCCCAGGAGCCTACTTCCAGAATTGATGGTTGTTTATTACCCAGTGGGGTGGCTTAACACACAAAATACCCCACTAGACACTTCCTGCCCTTCTGCACCAAACTCCTCCACACTCCTGGTCTCTCCTCCATCCAGCAGTTGAGATTGTGCCAAAAACTCACCTGCCCACTTCTGCGTCACCAGTCTGGTAAGTTTAAGGAGATTTAAGGCTTATCTAGGGATGACTATGCCATAGAAATCACATCCAGGGTCCCAGGTACCCCATATGGATGCTTAGACAGGCTGTCCACCCAGGAACTTGGTCGAATCCAAACATACTGTCCTCTAGTGACTTGAGGGGCTTCTTATATATTAATGGAAGATCTCCACTGAGCCCTGGCACACTGTTCAAGGTCTTGTAAGACCCTAAGGCCATCAGGCAGTGCCCTCTGGTGACCATCAACAGGGTGTCTCCCTGTATCCCTTCTACCCAACACTGGAATACTGGATATGATGCCAGCCTGTGACGGGGCACATAAGGCCAAACAGCCTCCCACACTCACGACATCCTAAGGACTGCCAAGGAGATTGCCGAGATTAGTCGCTGCCCCCATGTCCCATGGCACGCTTATTCAAGACGTTCCTCCTGGCATTCCTTTCAGGCAGCGGCCATGTCTGTGCAAGTTGTTCTTCTTTCATGGCTATCTAAGTTTCATTTGCTCGCTTTTGTTCTTTGATTTTCTTCCACACTGCAAACTCGAGCAATGAAACGATCTGAACTCTGATAAAGTGTCAAGCACGCATCTCGGCCCCCCCACGCTGCTGTAGGTTCTTGCTGATGACCCGCACGCCAAGGAGAACTCGACAAATTGGACGGAAATTTGAAGATTTGCTCCCCAGTGTTAAAATCAGGAAAACTGTGAAAATCACATCATTGGACCTCAGTTAGGTGAAGAAACGATGGGAGGCACAAATAGAAAACGGGCACTGGAGGTCTTGGCTGGCCCTCCTACTGGTTACCTGAAGCTCAATGCCTGGCAGAGCCTTGGTGGTGCTAAACAAGTTAATGGCAGTGAGTGTGAAGGTGAGACCTGCTGCTTCAGTTCTGTTTCAACAAATGTCACTTCAGCAGGTTTCACTCCCTCTGCCCAAGCAGATCTCATTACGGCGCGTTATTCAACAGTGGCGCAGTCCTGCAGAGGAGCGTCCTTTTTCATTTGACCTTGGCTCCCACTACACTGACGGCTGAGTGCTGCGCATGTTTGAGCTGCCAGCAGGCATCACGAAGGTGTTGTACTGCGTCAGCTTCTATCTGTTGTGCTTACTGCATAATTTACTAATCGCCTTTACTTTCTGATTTACCCTCTTTTTATATATATATATGTATGTGTGTGTGTTGGCGTGTGTGTTGTCACACACGTGTGTATGGGACACATTAAGGGCTCAGGTGATGGTACTTCTCCACCAATCCAGGTGGTGGTACTGTGTGATAACGCTCTCTGTCTTCATCCCTCTGCAGACCAGAAGACTGACAGCTCTCTTCCAATGACATCACTTCCGGTGTCCGCCCACCTGGACCCGCCTCTTCCTGCCTGGCAGCCATCATATGACCAGAAGAACGCCCATCAGTGACAGTTGGAATAGGATTCTGTCCTGAGGAGAATTGTTTCACGTATTAAACATGCTTTTTTTTTCTTCTATTTCAATTTTATAATAGGTAGAGTTGGCCGCAAAGTGCCCCAAAACATTTTTATTGTCCTGTGTTTCTATTAATATATATATATATATATTATATATATATATATATATACAGTGGTGTGAAAAACTATTTGCCCCCTTCCTGATTTCTTATTCTTTTGCATGTTTGTCACACAAAATGTTTCTGATCATCAAACACATTTAACCATTAGTCAAATATAACACAAGTAAACACAAAATGCAGTTTGTAAATGGTGGTTTTTATTATTTAGGGAGAAAAAAAAATCCAAACCTACATGGCCCTGTGTGAAAAAGTAATTGCCCCCCTGAACCTAATAACTGGTTGGGCCACCCTTAGCAGCAATAACTGCAATCAAGCGTTTGCGATAACTTGCAATGAGTCTTTTACAGCGCTCTGGAGGAATTTTGGCCCACTCATCTTTGCAAAATTGTTGTAATTCAGCTTTATTTGAGGGTTTTCTAGCATGAACCGCCTTTTTAAGGTCATGCCATAGCATCTCAATTGGATTCAGGTCAGGACTTTGACTAGGCCACTCCAAAGTCTTCATTTTGTTTTTCTTCAGCCATTCAGAGGTGGATTTGCTGGTGTGTTTTGGGTCATTGTCCTGTTGCAGCACCCAAGATCGCTTCAGCTTGAGTTGACGAACAGATGGCCGGACATTCTCCTTCAGGATTTTTTGGTAGACAGTAGAATTCATGGTTCCATCTATCACAGCAAGCCTTCCAGGTCCTGAAGCAGCAAAACAACCCCAGACCATCACACTACCACCACCATATTTTACTTTTGGTATGATGTTCTTTTTCTGAAATGCTGTGTTCCTTTTACGCCAGATGTAACGGGACATTTGCCTTCCAAAAAGTTCAACTTTTGACTCATCAGTCCACAAGGTATTTTCCCAAAAGTCTTGGCAATCATTGAGATGTTTCTTAGCAAAATTGAGACGAGCCCTAATGTTCTTTTTGCTTAACAGTGGTTTGCGTCTTGGAAATCTGCCATGCAGGCCGTTTTTGCCCAGTCTCTTTCTTATGGTGGAGTCGTGAACACTGACCTTAATTGAGACAAGTGAGGCCTGCAGTTCTTTAGACGTTGTCCTGGGGTCTTTTGTGACCTCTCGGATGAGTCGTCTCTGCGCTCTTGGGGTAATTTTGGTCGGCCGGCCACTCCTGGGAAGGTTCACCACTGTTCCATGTTTTTGCCATTTGTGGATAATGGCTCTCACTGTGGTTCGCTGGAGTCCCAAAGCTTTAGAAATGGCTTTATAACCTTTACCAGACTGATAGATCTCAATTACTTCTGTTCTCATTTGTTCCTGAATTTCTTTGGATCTTGGCATGATGTCTAGCTTTTGAGATGCTTTTGGTCTACTTCTCTGTGTCAGGCAGCTCCTATTTAAGTGATTTCTTGATTGAAACAGGTGTGGCAGTAATCAGGCCTGGGGGTGGCTACGGAAATTGAACTCAGGTGTCATACACCACAGTTAGGTTATTTTTTAATAAGGGGGCAAATACTTTTTCACACAGGGCCATGTAAGTTTGGATTTTTTTTCTCCCTAAATAATAAACACCATCATTGAAAAACTGCATTTTGTGTTTACTTGTGTTATGTTTGACTAATGGTTAAATGTGTTTGATGATCAGAAACATTTTGTGTGACAAACATGCAAAAGAATAAGAAATCAGGAAGGGGGCAAATAGTTTTTCACACCACTGTATATATATAGGGCGGCACGGTGGCGCAGTGGTAGCGCTGCTGCCTCGCAGTTAGGAGGCCCGGGTTCGCTTCCCGGGTCCACCCTGCGTGGAGTTTGCATGTTCTCCCCGTGTCTGCGTGGGTTTCCTCCGGGCGCTCCGGTTTCCTCCCACAATCCAAAGACATGCTGGTTGGGTGGATTGGCGATTCTAAATTGGCCCTAGTGTGTGCTTGGTGTGTGGGTGTGTTTGTGTGTGTCCTGCGGTGGGTTGGCACCCTGCCCGGGATTGTTTCCTGCCTTGTGCCCTGTGTTGGCTGGGATTGGCTCCAGCAGACCCCCGTGACCCTGTATTTGGATTCAGCGGGTTGGATAATGGATGGATGGCTGGATGTATATATATATATATACAGTATTTAAGCTTTCAAGGCAACTCAGGCACCTTCTTCAGGCAAGAAGGGGCCTGAATTGCCTCGAAAGATGGATATTGTAATCTTTTTAGTTAGCCAATAAAAGGTGTCACTTTGCTTGACTTCTCACTATATACATTGTAATAGGCACTATATAGCGCCCGACCCGGCACAGACTGATGCAGAGGCACGTGTAAAATCACAAGACTTTTTATTTTTCTCTTCAGCCGTGGAGCACGCCTTCCCCATGTCCCACAGGCCCAACACAGTCCCAAAGCACTTAAACACAGCACACAAACACTTTTTGTTCTCCACCTTGGCACCACCACTCCTCCCAGGCAATGCCTCGTCCTCTTCCTCCCG
The DNA here is from genome assembly GCF_900747795.2 of Erpetoichthys calabaricus. Taxonomy (NCBI): domain Eukaryota; kingdom Metazoa; phylum Chordata; class Cladistia; order Polypteriformes; family Polypteridae; genus Erpetoichthys; species Erpetoichthys calabaricus. The sequence goes on along the minus strand of NC_041409.2, from coordinate 96,779,752 downwards.
ATTCTGGCCGTGGGGTGGTGGCCCCTTTTATAGCCCACCCGGAAGTGTTCCAGGTGCTTGACCACCTGGTCCCAATTGCACTTCCGGGTGGGGCTGAAGACTTGTCCATGATGGCTCAGGGATCCACACAGCACCCCCTGGCGGCTACCCCAGATCCCCACAGGGTTGTGGAGAACTCCATTTCCCATGGAGCCCTGTGGGAAACTGAGGCACCAACATCACCCAGGGAGGCTGCCACCAAGCGTCCCAGGGGAGGTACTGATGAGCCCACGGCTGCTCCCCTGGAACATATGCAGCAGGGGCATCCCTGCCAGGCATGGGACTCAGCCGCCCGTTTTATATATATATATATATATATATATATTCACGGCATTCGTAGTCTGTGTCACAATCTGATTGTATGGGTGGTTACCTACCAGGTAACGCTTGTGGTTGGCCAGCAATCTGCTAACATCCGCCACGGTGCCCTCAGTTTGTGAGGAGCAGATCATAGAATGGTTAAAATAGTTTACTGTCAAATAAATGCAAAGAGTACACGACACGACACGAGGGCGAAACACGTGTCGTGTACTCTTTGCATTTATTTGACAGTAAACTATTTCAACCATATATATATATATATATATATATATATATATATATATATTATTTAATTTATTATAGTTATCTATCGGGTCCTCCCTGCGTGGAGTTTGCATGTTCTCCCCGTGTTTGCGTGGGTTTCCTCTTGGTACTCCGGTTTCCTCCCACAGTCCGAAGACATGCAGGTTAGATGGATTGGTGATCCTAAATTGTCCCTAGTGTGTGCTTGGTGTGTGTGTGTGCGCCCTGCGGTGGGCTGGCGTCCTGCCCGGGGTTTGTTTCCTGCCTTGCGCCCTGTGTTGGCTGGGATTGGCTCCAGCAGACCCCCGTGACCCTGTAGTTAGGATATAGCGGCTTGGATAATGGATGGATGGATAGTTATATATATATATTGTGAATACTAGAGGGCACTGTCGCTCCTCAAACCCAACAGACAGGCAGCCACAGAGGACACAAGTTAAAAGCACCAAGAACTCGTTTTATTCTTTGTATTCTTCACAGTGCTCACCACCACCACTGCCACAAGTAAACAGGCAATACTGCCAACAATTATTCTCTATTTCTTTCGTTTCTTTTCATTTCTCCTCCACACCTTCCAGCAAGCTTTGTTCACCCTTCACCCGACTCTGGCTCCCCGACTGGGTTTAAGGTGGTCCTTTTTATATTAGTCATCCCAGAAGTACTTCTGTGCTACCGCTCACGTGGCCTGCCAATACTTCCGGGTTAGGCGAAAACCTTGTCCCCACATGGTCCTTCTACAGCACCCCCTGATGGCACCCACGGCACCCAATAGGACTGAGATACCGAACTCTAAGTGTTGTGTACTCTGACAGTAAAACTATATATATATATATATATAGAGAGAGAGAGAGAGAGAGAGAGAGCATAAAAATGTATATATATCTATATATATAATTCACTAAGCTGCCAGCGTGCAAGACACCCATGGAGCACGCAGGACGGAGCCACGGCTACCAAATGGGATAGGACGACAACTCACAGAGCCACGCCCACCAACTCAGACGCGACAACTCACAAAACACGGTGTCATTCGCGTTCGTCTCTGCTACAGTCCACATGCACCTCTGAGCCACGTTGACTTTTTGGTTACGACGCACAAACCGCGTCCACCATCGCAAACTGTTTTACATGCTACATACAGTGATTCGCATCCGCGACAAACATGCTTCTTCTTAGATGGTCCTGCAGGAACATGGAAAACGTTTGTCTACACAATACTCCTTATTCCCCGGCCTGCGTCCACCCTCGCTCTCCAGGCAACAAACTCCGCGAAAGTCACTTTCGTCTCCATGGCACACACACGACAGAGCCCCGTCCACCAACAATTCGCACAAGAGTGAAAGCATTTGCCAAGAATGTTTTCATTAATCAAGAACGAAACTCGGAGGTTCGAACACCATCACATACCATCGTAATTCTGACCATACACGATGCCGACTGGCGATCCGGCTGCGTTATTCCCATGATCCGCCGGGCAACCAAAGTCTTTGGGTTCCGGGGGGAGTATGGTTGCAAAGCTGAAACTTAAAGGAATTGACGGAAGGGCACCACCAGGTGTGGAGCCTTTGGCTTAATTAGACTCAACACGGGAAACCTCACCCAGCTCGGACAAAAAAAACAATGAAAAGTCAACGTGGCTCAGAGGTGCATGTGGACTGTAGCAGATGCGAAACCGACCGAGGCGGTGTTTGGAAAATGAATAGTCAACGTGACTCACAAGTGCATGTGGACTGTACACAGACGAAAGCAATTCAGGTGAGGAGTTGGGGGCGGGCACATGAGCAGGCAGTGCATACTGAATGACGACTAAGAGATGACTGTTCACCCATCAATAATACATCGTCCTCACTGGGCGTCCTTCCCCTCACACCCCGTTCCGCCCTCCGCACGCGACCGACGTCCGGCCCGGTCCCTCGCTCTGGGAGGTGGTGGCGTGGCGGTGGTCCTCCAGTTTTCAGTCACGGACAATTGTATGGTGCTCTCTCCAGAGTTCCCTTACAGTGGTATCCTCAAACCCACCCCATAAGAAGAAGCATGTGTATTGCGGATGTGAATAGCTGTGTGCGGCGTGTAAAACAGTTTGTTTGTCGCGGATGTGAATCGCTGTATGTGGCATGTAAAACAGTTTGCGAGGGGTATCCCATGGTCTTATGGTTGGTGGGTGGGTCTCTGTTAGTTGCTCTTGCGAGCGGGCACATGACCAGGCAGTGTGTATGCTTTGAGAGCGAGGGTGGATGCGACAGGACCATCTAAAAAGAATCATATTTGTCGCGGATGTGAATCGCTGTATGCAGCGTGTAAAACACTGTATTGTATGTTGCCCTCTCCAGAGTTCCATCTTTTCATTCACCTACAGTCGTATCCTAAAAACCAACCCCATTTGGACAACTGTGTCTTTCAGGAAGTGTTCACCCATCAATACATAAGTATGCGGCGTATGTTACGCCGCAGGTTGGCTAGTATATATATATATATATATATATATATATATATATATATATATATATATATATATATATATATATATATATATATTGTCACACACGTCTTTGTGAGACAGCCTTAGGGCTCATCCACTGTTAATTACATTCCAAACCAGAGGGTGGCGCGGTTGCCAAATGACTTTTCTCTTTCTCTCTCTCTTTCCAGAACAGATGATTGACAGTCGCTCCACTTCTGACATCACTTCTGGTTACCGCCCTCCTGAACTTGCCCCCCCCTTCTGAGCGTCCACTTTGAAACCCGCGTCCGGCGCCATCTTGTTGCAGTCTGTAGAATTCAACGTTACTTTTGTTGATTATTTTGTTTTTTCCATCCAATCCTTCATGAATATTCAGGGACCACCTAGGTGCCCCAACACTTTATAACATGTCCTTTGCTTGACTGACAATATTTTTATATATAGTTCATAATTCTGGATGCTGCTTCTATGTTTTTTTTTCAGCTATCCATACACCTTTTGCTTACCCCCACACTACCTGCTGTTCTTGTGTGGCGCCTGCTCAAGTTTAGGTGACTCCTGTACTTTGATATTACAGGCTGCTGTTTCCGTAGGAGTGGGGCAAATGGTGGTCCGAGTCCAGGCGGGGCTGGCTGTCGCATTTTTGCTGCCCTAAGTGAAGCTGTATGTGGCGCCATCTGTGTTTTTGAGTGGAATCATCACTGCCAGACTTTTACATTGAAACCTGGAGAGGGGCTTGAATATTAAACAGTGGAGTTTACAGCAAAAAACACTTTGGAATAAGGCGGCAAAAGAGGGCATTATTTATTTATTTATGGATGAATGTGCACTCAAAAAAATGATTTCTTAAATAAAACTAACTGTCATGAACAGCAGTTGCACAAGATTAGTTTGAGTAGTTTTAAAATTAAATATTGTTTTTAAGTGGATGCTTTCACCTTAACCTAGTGAAGGTCATTTAAATGAATGTCTTTAGAATTAAAATAACGGACTCCCTTTAAATCAAACGTAAATTACATGCGCACTCTTTGTTCATTAGTTGAGTACACAGATTTTTTTTCTTAAGTCAATTCATGTTCAGCGTATTTTCCAGCACATGAATTAAAACTGTAAACGGGGACTTCATCGAGGAAATGCAGAGAACACAAAAGTTTGGTTAAAAAGTATAAAAAGGTGTGGGGATCCCTTGGAATGTGTGGTCAGCAAAAGGGGCGGAGCTTTATGCAAATATGGGACAGTCATGTACATAAAAAGTCAATTATTTTAAGTTGATTGAAGTTATGTGTGTGTGTAGGGAAAATTGGAATACTAGGTTTTTGAGGATTAGAAAAGTATTAATTTTGTGTCAGATTAACATAAAATAAGTGAGTGCGAGTTTGGTTAGTTGTGTTAGTGTGACATCTAACAAATTAATGTCAATGTAACTCGAAAAAGTTAAGTAACTCTTTTAATTGCAGGTATTATTTTAAGTTAAAGTAACACAAATTAGATGCATAAATTAAACATTCTCAACTGCTCATTTTTGAGTGTGTATTTATTTTTTATATTTAACGTTTTTCAGTATGGAACTAAAACACGGAAAAATTTGCTGGCGTAAATACTATAGGTCTCTATTTAAACCTCCAGCCATACGTGTATTTTACGATGATGGTGACAGTGAAATTCTAATGTTTACCACAGTACCTCCATAACAAATACATTTTATTTAAATTGATAAATTAGTCAAAAACGTAATATAATCCTAAAATTCAATGAAACTGAGGTATAACGATTATCTTTTACCCACGATTCCGTTTAACTATTTCCTAGTGTATGCAAATATGGCACAATAACTATCCAATCAACGCTCGATTTTATAGGTTTTTTTTTCAGTTAGAGGCGGACTACAGAAAACATTTTAGCGCGCCAAGAGTGAATCTCAAAGATGGCGGTGAACAACGGAGAACAACACTTGCAAAGTTTTAATACTGGATTTAATAGTAAGCCCATTTGGGAGATGTTTATAGCTCGAATTGAATCGGCCTTTAGCAACGCGCTCATGAGCTGCAGTCATGTTGCCGTTTTGATCTTTCAATTTTATTTTGCCGTCTCTATGCCTCGCATGCTGCAGTTTGAGGACGTATCGTTTTTGATGTTCTTGTTATCGTTGGGTTGTGTAGATCGTCAGGCGTTAAAACAAACATCGCTAGTACGCGAAAAGAATATAAAACAATATGATCGGACAGTCGAACTCAGTCCCGAGTGTTCATAAGTCAGAGTCTATAATGTTTTTAAAAATGCCGCACGCCTAAATGGCAGAACTAACGTTCTGTCGAGTCGCGCTACCCGTGGAGCAGTGCGGCTTAAGAATACTGCGCAGGCTCACAACTCAATTACGTCACGTTTTCGCGTGGTTTCTTTTTTTTACAGGCCCATAGAATCTTGCTGCCCGAGTTTCTGACAGATTGTTCGACATTTTGCCTGCAGTTTTTAAAACATTTTTCTAGAGTGTTTGAGTGAACTGCTCAATACTAAACATTTTGCTGTGTCACTGGACATGGACAATTGTGTTTGTATTTTTTTGAGGTTGCTCTGCAGTGTGCTTGTGTTAGCCTTAAGTGCCATGACAATGGTTCTGACTGAGTGGGAGCATACTGTAGCACGATAAGGCATGTCACATTACCCATTAGCCATTGCTCAACAGCAGATGTTCCCAATCTGGAGTGTGATATGGCATTTCAGGGAGTGCAATAAAGAATAAGGCTGTGTCGCGATTCGCCTAAATTGAGTGAAGTGAGTCGTCCGACTTTATTGTGGTGCGATCGGTGTCTTGCAGTGTGCTGTCATTTATTCGTTGGTGTTCCTGTACTATGATATGAAAAGAAACAAGCATTGCACGCGCCATTGTCACCTGTGAATGAGCCGCAGAAATGTGCGATCTGGCGGGTACCTTGCTGTGGCGGAACGCCCGTAAAGGTGAACAACTTGTTTTTTAATAGAACTGAATTTGGACCTTGTGATGATCCTTTGAGAAGGCCGAGATCGGGTACTGATTTCTGTGCAAGCTCCGATTGTCAAACGTCACTGATTTTGAGATGTGATCTGACTATTTTACCCTGATCAGTTGGATGCACCACCCGCTGCATACACTCAAAGCCCATCACTCCTGCTGGTGGTCCTGGCAGTAGTGCAGCAATTTGAACGGTGTGGCACATCTCTTTTTGAACTGCAGTGCAGATGTTATGGAGGACAAAGCCCGTCGACGGTGTTTCTTTGCTTAGTGGCTCACCTTCACCCATTGCTTCACGGGGGTCTCCAATCCCCCAAACCTCTTGATTCTTTATCACGTGTCATTTCCTCGCTGTGCTTGATGCTTCACGGGATACCTCAACCCCCGGATCGTCAACCAAGTGTCTAAGCTTCAGGAGGGGACACATTTAAAAGATTATTGAGTTTTATAAAGGTAAATTGCTCAATTTATAATTACATTTTATGCACCGAGTTAAAGGCTTTTTTTCATTCGTTTTACTCACCCGCAGTACTGTATGTAGTTCAATTTGAGGTTCAAAAATGAGAAATTTGATATCTTCATCTTCAAATGTGTTTTGACTTTTGTGGGGGGTGCGGACAAAAATGAAAAATTTTCCGGGAGTGCGGGATATAGAAAAGGTTGGGGACCCCCGCTCTACAGTATGTCTTTATTAGACTTGGGGGCTGTGACACTCTTGTGACTGCCTGGAAGAACATCCAGATATTGAGATGCGCTGCCCTTTGATTTGAGCATGGGAAAGGCACTATATAAATAAAATGTATTATTATTATTTTAATCCAAAAGTTTGTCAAAATTGGCATCACGTGCCATAACATACTTCTGGCAGCCTGGCAGTTTATGTTAATAACGTAATTTACACGATCGAGATCACTCGTAAAAATGTCTTTTACATTCCTGGTAAAAGAAATAATTCTCTCAGTGTGTCCTACGGAAAGTTTTCAAGTTCCATCCATCCATTTTCCAACCCGCTGAATCCGAACACAGGGTCACGGGGGTCTGCTGGAGCCAATCCCAGCCAACACAGGGCACAAGGCAGGAAACAATCCTGGGCAGGGTGCCAACCCACTGCAGGACACACACAAACACACCCACACACCAAGCACACACTAGGGCCAATTTAGAATTGCCAATTCACCTAACCTGCATGTCTTTGGACTGTGGGAGGAAACCGGAGCGCCCGGAGGAAACCCACGCACACACGGGGAGAACATGCAAACTCCACGCAGGGTGGACCCGGGAAGCGAACCCAGGTCCCCAGATCTCCCAACTGCGAGGCAGCAGTGCTACCCACTGCGCAACCGTGCCGCCGTTTTCAAGTTTGTCAGTCCAATTTATAAACTCACGATTTATTTAAAGTCATTTTCCTGTCCAAAAAAAACGACCTTTAATTTCTCTTGGCTGTTAAAGTTGCCTAAATTGTGCGCGGTAGTAAATTTCGATAGGGTAGCACAGATCGACAGGCATAACTATCCGTTTGTACTTCAGTAGTACAATTCGACAAAGCAAAGACCGCCGTTGCATACCGTGGATTCAGAACGTATTTACACCCCGTTCACTTTCTGCACACTTTATTGTGTTGTAGATTTCATTTTAAATTGATACGTTTGTAATTTCTGCCCATTAATCTACTCTCAATAACCTTTAATGACAAAGTGACAACATGCGACCAGAACAGCTTGTAAATGTCCATCCATCCATCCTCTTCCGCTTATCCGAGGTCGGGTCGCGGGGGCAGCAGCTTGAGCAGAGATGCCCAGACTTCCCTCTCTCCGGCCACTTCTTCTAGCTCTTCCGGGAGAATCCCAAGGCGTTCCCAGGCCAGTCGAGAGACATAGTCCCTCCAGCGTGTCCTGGGTCTTCCCTGGGGCCTCCTCCCGGTTAGACGTGCCCTGAACACCTCACCAGGGAGGCATCCAGGAGGCATCCTGATCAGATGCCCGAGCCACCTCATCTGACTCCTCTCGATGCGGAGGAGCAGCGGCTCTACTCTGAGCCCCTCCCGGATGACTGAGCTTCTCACCCTATCTTTAAGGGAGAGCCCAGACACCCTGCGGAGGAAACTCATTTCAGCCGCTTGTATTCGCGATCTCGTTCTTTCGGTCACTACCCATAGTTCATGACCATAGGTGAGGGTAGGAACATAGATCGACTGGTAAATTGAGAGCTTCGCCTTGCGGCTCAGCTCCTTTTTCACCACGACAGACCGATGCAGAGTCCGCATCACTGCGAATGCCGCACCGATCCGCCTGTCGATCTCACGCTCCATTCTTCCCTCACTCGTGAACAAGACCCCGAGATACTTGAACTCCTCCACTTGGGGCAGTACTGTGCTCCCAACCCGGAGAGAGCATTCCACCCTTTTCCGGCTGAGAACCATGACCTCGGATTTAGAGGTGCTGATTCCCATCCCAGCCACTTCACACTCGGCTGCGAACCGATCCAGAGAGAGCTGAAGATCACGGCCTGATGAAGCAAATAGGACAACATCATCTGCAAAAAGCAGTGACCCAATCCTGAGCCCACCAAACCGGACCCCCTCAACACCCTGGCTGCGCCTAGAAATTCTGTCCATAAAAGATATGAACAGAATCGGTGACAAAGGGCAGCCCTGGCGGAGTCCAACTCTCACTGGAAACGGGTTCGACTTACTGCCGGCAATGCGGACCAAGCTCTGACACCGGTTGTACAGGGACCGAACCGCCCTTATCAGGGGGTCCGGTACCCCATACTCCCGGAGCACCCCCCACAGGATCCCCCGAGGGACACGGTCGAACGCCTTTTCCAAGTCCACAAAACACATGTAGACTGGTTGGGCAAACTCCCATGCACCCTCCAGGACCCTGCTAAGGGTATAGAGCTGGTCCACTGTTCCGCGACCAGGACGAAAACCACACTGTTCCTCCTGAATCCGAGGCTCGACTATCCGACGGACCCTCCTCTCCAGGACCCCCGAATAGACTTTTCTAGGGAGGCTGAGGAGTGTGATCCCTCTGTAGTTGGAACACACCCTCCGATCCCCCTTCTTAAAGAGGGGGACCACCACCCCGGTCTGCCAATCCAGAGGCACTGTCCCTGATGTCCATGCGATGTTGCAGAGGCGTGTCAACCAAGACAGCCTTACAACATCCAGAGCCTTGAGGAACTCCGGGCGTATCTCATCCACCCCCGGGGCCCTGCCACCAAGGAGTTTTTTGACCACCTCGGTGACCTCAGTCCCAGAGATGGGGGAGCCCACCTCCGAGTCCCCAGGCTCTGCTTCCTCATTGGAAGGCATGTTAATGGGATTGAGGAGGTCTTCGAAGTACTCCCCCCACCGACCCACAACGTCCCGAGTCGAGGTCAGCAGCGCACCATCCCCACCATATACAGTGTTGACACTACACTGCTTCCCCTTCCTGAGACGCCGGATGGTGGACCAGAATCTCCTCGAAGCCGTCCGAAAGTCATTCTCCATGGCCTCACCAAACTCCTGCCACGCCCGAGTTTTTGCCTCAGCAACCACCAAAGCCGCATTCCGCTTGGCCTGCCGGTACCTATCAGCTGCCTCCGGGGTCCCACAGGACAAAAGGGACCGGTAGGACTCCTTCTTCAGCTTGACGGCATCCTTCACCGCCGGTGTCCACCAACGGGTTCGGGGGATTGCTGCCACGACAGGCACCGACCACCTTACGGCCACAGCTCCGGTCAGCTGCCTCAACAATAGAGGCACGGAACATGGCCCATTCGGACTCAATGTCCCCCACCTCCCTCGGGATGTGGTCGAAGTTCTGCCGGAGGTGGGAGTTGAAGCTACTTCTGACAGGGGGCTCTGCCAGACGTTCCCAGCAGACCCTCACAACACGTTTGGGCCTACCACGCCTGACCGGCATCCTCCCCCACCATCGAAGCCAACTCACCACCAGGTGGTGATCAGTTGACAGCTCCGCCCCCTCTCTTCACCCGAGTGTCCAAGACATGTGGCCGCAAGTCCGACGACACGACCACAAAGTCGATCATCGAACTGAGGCCTAGGGTGTCCTGGTGCCAAGTGCACATATGAACACCCCTATGCTTGAACATGGTGTTCGTTATGGACAATCCGTGACGAGCACAGAAGTCAATAACAAAACACCGCTCGGGTTCAGATCAGGGGGGCCATTCCTCCCAATCACGCCCTTCCAGGTCTCACTGTCATTGCCCACGTGAGCATTGAAGTCTCCCAGCAGAATGAGGGAGTCCCCAGAAGGTATGCCCTCTAGCACCCCCTCCAGGGACTCCAAAAAGGGTGGGTACTCCGAACTGCTGTTCGGTGCATACGCACAAACAATTAGGACCCGTCCCCCGAAGGCGAAGGGAGGCTACCCTCTCGTCTACCGGGGTAAACCCCAATGTACAGGCTCCAAGTTGGGGGGCAATAAGTATACCCACACCCGCTCGGCGCCTCTCACTGGGGGCAACTCCAGAGTGGTAGAGAGTCCAGCCCCTCTCAAGGAGATTGGTTCCAGAGTCCAAGCTGTGCGTCGAGGTGAGTCCGACTATATCTAGCCGGAACCTCTCAACTTCGCGCACTAGCTCAGGCTCCTTCCCCTTCAGAGAGGTGACATTCCACGTCCCAAGAGCCAGTTTCTGTAGCCGAGGATCGGACCGCCAAGGTCCACACCTTCGGCCACCACCCAACTCACACTGCACCCGACCTCCTTGGCCCCTCCCATAGGTGGTGAGCCCATGGGAAGGGGGACCCACGTTGCCTCTTCGGGCTGTACCCGGCCGAGCCCCATGGGTGCAGGCCCAGCCACCAGGCGCTCGCCATCGAGCCCCACCTCCAGGCCTGGCTCCAGAGGGGGGCCCCGGTGACCCGCGTCCGGGCAAGGGAAAACGCCGTCCAAATTTTTTATTCGTCATAGGAGGTCTGTTGAACCGCACTTTGTCTCATCCCTCACCTAGGACCAGTTTGCCTTGGGTGGCCCTACCAGGGGCATAAAGCCCCGGACAACAGAGCTCCTAGGATCATTGGGACACGCAAACCCCTCTACCACGATAAGGTGGCGGTTCGAGGAGGGGCTTGTAAATGTATTAAAAATAAAATCAACAGCCTAAATGTATGTCGGCTCACTGTGAGCTGACTCCGCTTTTCGGTTGTAATACACAAACCCACCGAGACTGAAGAAATGCTGACCTTCGGTTATATTTAGACATGTGGCCAATACCTCGTCAGCCCAACGACAATTTTTTGGTTTATTTGAATGCAAGTAGGACGACTTTGAGTCTGCCGGCCGCTTATGAAGATGTGAGGTGCACCACGCAGCGACCCCTCACCCCGATTGATTTCGTACATTTAAGAAATGGGAGTAGCAATGAAAAGACGGGAGGGCTTGGACGCCGATTTACTAAACAAATGAAGATGTGCGTTCAGATGTCGCCATCTAGTGGGAAACTTTAAAAATGCCGAGAGATAGTACAGTAGTGGGGTCTGGCGGACACACAATAAGGATCGTCTGCTAACGTTGGGCTCAAATCTGAAGCTAGGCAGAGGGAGCGCCAGCCACCACGTGCCCACAGAGAAAAGCAGTGAATAAAACTCGGCGAAGTGGTAGAAATGGACAAGTGTTTGTGAGCCGTGACGTGTGATCGCACAAATACGGCTAGGCTGCTTTTTGTTGTGGCGCTTTACATGATGACCGCGATAAAGTGCCGCACCCCGCTAACACGTTGACTTTATCAGTCGCTAGTCTTGTTCGAGGATGGAAACTTCAATCAAATCCGTCAATGATTTACAATGGGGGGTGGCGTCCGTTGGCACGGGGGTGTCGCACGCAACGGAGACGTGAAGGGTAGAGGGATACAGGGGATTTAAAAATGGGTGGGTTGGGGATGTTGATTGTAGAGAAGACCACGTGCAAGTTTTGGAAATACGTTTCATGAGCTTGAATCACCAGGGTTAACTGTGCATGTCAGACGATGGGAAACTGCATTTATAGCACACGGCAGTGCCAGAGAGGAAAAAACAAAACAAAACAAACAGAATTGGAACTGTTTCAGTCATATTCGGTATATTCATTATTCTTATTGAAAACAGAGGACGTTAAGTTCTACGACACAGCCTTGCCTGTGAAAATATTTTTTTCTATAGAGAGCTCCAAGGAAACAAAGCAACGATAATTATTTTAAGAACAACGATATGTTAAAATAATATTTTAAAGGTTCCAGTAGATAAGGAAACTACCTGAATAAAAAACACAGGACATCGTGTAGGGAGCCCGAGGAGGAGGGCATTTCTCATAAAGGGCTGTTTTTTTAATGTCATTGTGCAGAATTTTTTGGTGTCAGGAAATGTGTTATTTTTTATTATTATTTTACCTACTACATATTTTAAACATTTCTGTGTTTATGAAAGTTAAATTAAAGAATTTAATTTACACGTGCGCCAAACTGAAAAATGGCATTTTTTGTCTTTCTTTCTTTCTTTCTTTCTTTCTTTCTTTCTTTCTTTCTTTCTTTCTTTCTTTCTTTCTAGCTATCAATCATATAGAGACTTACATTTCAATACATTATACAGTGCCTTTCATATCTATCTATCTATCTATCTATCTATCTATCTATCTATCTATCTATCTATCTATCTATCTACAGTGAATTCAGAAAGTAATGAGAAAGTATTGAGTCTTGAAAAGCTCTCAAAGTTCTTTAAACCGTCGTGTACAGGACACAAAACTCTCTTGGCCAGATGCTGCACAGGGCAGGTTTTGTATGATGGAGTCCCCTAAAATGACAACAACACTTTGGTGGGCAGCTTGTGCCGAGCTGAGAGTTTCAAAACAGATGCTTAACTGTAACATCTGCGCCTCTCTGGACGCATGAGGAGGAGGCCTATTTTTTTGTTGGTGCTCCCACATTCTGTCCTGCGTAACCGCTGGGATTAAATAGATACTCACTTGCTTCAAGCGCTGTCTGGGTGAGGCCAAATCTGGCAGACAATAACCGTAAGGAGAAGGCGGTTTAGGACACCCTGATGCATCGTGCTGTAGCTTAAGGGCCGTCTATTGGAATGACAAATGCACTGCACATGTCTCTGTTTTATGCAATTTGGTATGGGATTTGTAAAAGCAGTGTTAATGTTTGTGATGCACCATCTGTTGGAATGACAACACAATATGTATGACTCTGTTATATGTCATTTGGTATGGTTTTTGTAAAAGCAGCATTAATAATTATGATACACCACTTGTTGGAATGACAAATGCAAGGCTTTTTATTACTGCAAATGTTAGTGATGCGCCATCTGTTGGAATGATTGAGATATAACAACCAGACAGACACAGATGCAAAGACACCCATACTTTTATTAAGGTGGATAATATTGTTGAGCTATGGAGAGTTAAGATTTGTCGCTTTAAATTTATATGGATACGTCAGTAGAATAAGATATAGTTCATCCCCATCTGTCTGAGTAAAATTAATAACTTATAATAGACAGAAATTGAAGGGTCTTGTTGTTTATTTTTTAAATATAATGTCTGCAGTTTCAAAAAGCTGATTTTGTCCTCCAGGACGACGCTCGTGGTTTTGAGATAGGACGTCCAACAAGCTCATCTAGGCGTGAAGGTCAGGTGTCCACAAACCTTTGCCCATGTTGTGTACTTTCATTTCAATATTGACTTTGTTTTTATGCCTTGTGTTTTAGTGATTGCAAGTCCTCTTTTACTATTTGTAAAGCACTTTGAGTTACACTTTTGTATGTGATCACGTTACAGCTGCTTATCAGGGAGGTGTTGTGTCTTTAATAGGAAGCATTTAGCCGGCAAATTGCCATGGGGCCTGCGTTTTTGCCATTCTGATAGGATGCGGTACCAAAGAACGGGTAGACCTTTTCAGTGAAGACATCACTAAAAGTGAAAATGTGGGATTTGCCCTCAACATTGTAAAAGGAGACTTGGCCTTGATCATAATCCAGAAAGAGGCCAATCTTTTGTGCCTTGAGACGCCGTGGCAGCGACATAGAGGGCCAAGTGAGAGCCTGAAAGTCGTTCCCGTCTTTGAGACATATCACCCAGTATCCTGCCTCGGGGCAAAGGGAGGTCCTCCTCTTCCGGTCTACAGACTCTCTGGCGACTCCCAAGTACCATTCAGTCTTGTTGCCCACTTCCACTTCCCAGTAGTGCCTGCCTGTGGCGAAGCCTTCCTTGCCCAGGACGTTGGGACCATTTTCAAATGCCATTGGCTTTTTCAGGGCTGACTGACAGTGACCGCCATTCCTCAGCACTTTGCCATCCTCAGACACAACGATCCACGGATGTGCCGTGTTGGAGTCCAACACCACATCAGCTGTAAAAGACAATTTAGGTCTGAAGTTCATCCTTGGGGTGTAACAACAGTAGTATTGAGGGAAAAACAAGCAGTGGGTGAACAAATGTAAAGCGCCGTGAAGCGAGGAGATCAGCGAGGAGAAGAGCTTTAGAGAACGAAGCAGAAGGAATTGAATTCTCAAAGAATCAAACTTGTTTGTGAGAATTTAGCCCCGGAAAGTTTATGCCCACCAAAAGACACCATCTTTGTGTCTACGGCACCAGGCTGCACCTTTGGATGAGCATCTTGTGCCAATTAGGACATTAGAACAGTCTGGACGAGAACAGGCCATTCAGCACAACAAAGCTCGCCAGTCCTATCCACTAAATTCTTCTAAAATAACATCAAGTCCAGTTTTGAAAGTCCCTAAAGTCCTACTGTCTACGACACTACTTGGTCGCATATTCCAAGTGTCTATTGTTCCCTGTGTAAAGAAAAACTTCCTAATGTTTGTGCGAGATTTCCCCTTCACAAGTTTCCAACTGTGTCCCCGTGTTCTTGATGGACTCATTTTAAAGTCACCGTCTCGGTCCACTGGACTAATTCCCTCCATAATTTTAAACACTTCAATTATGTCACCTCTTAATCTCCTCTTTCCTCATCACTCATCCCCTGTAGCCCTGAATCAGCCCAGTCGCTCTTCTCTGGACCTTCTCTAGTGCTGCTATGTCCTTTTTGTAGCCTGGAGACCAAAACTGCACACAGGACTCCAGATGAGGCCTCACCAGTGTGTTATAAAGCTTGAGCAGAACCTCCTGTGAGTTGTACTCCACACATCAAGGCGCTATATAACCTGACATTCTGTTTGCCTTCTTAATGGCTTCTGAACACTGTCTGGAAGTCGATAGCTTAGAGTCCACTACGACTCCTAAATCCTTCTTATAAGATGGACTCTCGATTTTCAGACTTCCCATTGTGTATTCAAACCTCACATTTTTACTTCCTATGTATAATACAGGGTGGCCCATGAAAGTCTGCCGCCGGATAGAGTGTATGTGAAGATGCTGAAATGGGCACAGAGATGTATTGACGCACAAGGAGATCACTTCCAGCATCTTCTGTACATGTGAATACTAAATTTGATCATTTTTTCTCTTCACCACATAATGCAGTTGTCTCAGTAGAGGCGGGCCACTTTTTCATGGGACACCCTGTACTTTACATTTACTGACATTAAACTTCATCGTCCACAAATCTGCCCAAGCCCATCTGCTGTCCAAGTCCCTCTGTGAAGATTCAATGGATTCTCGATTATCTGCCAATTCAGCTCTCTTGGTATCATCTGCAAACTTAACCAGCTTGTTACTTATATTCCTATCTAAATCATCTTCTTCTTCTTTCATCTGCTCCCGTTAGGGGTCACCACAGTGGATCATCTTTTTCCATTTCTTCCTGTCCTCGTCATCTTGCTCTGTTACACCCATCACCAGCATGTCCTCTCTCACCACAACCATGAACCTTATCTTAGGCCTTCCTCTTCTCCTCCTACCTGGCAGCTCTATCCTTAGCACCCTTCTCTCATTATACCCCTCATCTCTCCTCCGCACATGTCCAAACCAACGCAATCTTGCCTCTCTGAATTTGTCTCCAAACCTGAGCTGACCCTCTAATGTCCTCATTCCTAATCCTGTCCATCCTCATCACACCCAATGCAAATCTTAGCATCTTTAACTCTGCCACCTCCAGCTCTGTCTCCTGTGCCACCGTCACCATCCCATATAACATAGCTGGTCTCACTACCCTCCAGTAGACCTTCCCTTTCACTCTTGCTGATACCCGTCTGTCACAAATCACTCCTGACACTCTTCTCCACCCTGCCTGCACTCTCTTTTTCACTTCTCTTCCACAATCCCCATTACTCTGTACTGTTGATCCCATAAATATTAAAAATAGCAGCAGTCCCCGCGCTGACCCCTGCTGGTCACCAACCTAATGAAATTCCTCACACCATTACCCTCAGCTTCCTGCATCTGAGCCAATTCTGCACCCATCTACACACCACACCCTGGATTACCACCTCTTTTAGTTTGATGCCCACCCTCTCATGTGGTGCCTTATCAAATGCTTTCTCAAAGTCCAAATAAATAGCATCATCTGCTCCACTCTGGTCGTATCCTTTTGTTGCTTCCTCATATAATTCCAGCATGGCGGTTAAACACAACCTCCTCTTCTGATCCCATGCTGACTGTTCAGCAGATCTCCTGCTCTTGACATGTGTTCTTCAATCTTATTCTTAATAATTCCCTCCATTAATTCACCTGTGATGCACGTTAAGTTTACTGGCCTATACTTGCTTGGATCTGCTGGTCACCCTTTTTATATAATGGGATAAAATTAGCCTTCTTCTAGTTCTTTAGAACTTCCCCAGTGTGCAGCGACTTCCTAAAAAGACACATCAAGGGTTTATATCTGTACTCACTAACCTCCTTAAGAACTTGAGGATCAATCTTGCCTGGTCCTGATGATTTGTTTGATTTCATCCTACAAGGCTGGTCCACTTCTCATAGATGCCCAAGGCCCTGAATTTCTTGGATCTAACCAGGAGGTTGATTCAGAAATACATGGAAACTTGAACAAAATATAGACTGGTAACTAAAGGAAAAGTTTAAGACAAAAGCAAAGCACAGATTGTGGAACACAAGGAGACCGAGACAATGAAAGTGAGTCACATAAGGGGGCTCAAGACTAAGCAATGGATGACACAAATGCTTCCCCTTAAAGACGGGCCCAGATTACACAATACAAGTTGGTTAAGAAGAAGCTGGGGCTTAAGAATTGTAGGCATCAATAAAAGAACTTTGTAACACATCCACCATGGATCTGAATGAGAATGTAAAAGTTTATGCACTTAATGGATCAGAGGAACAACACAAAGATTTTTAGGAGGGAGAGACGTCAGAATCAAAGTCGGTGGACTCGAGTTACTACCTTAAATCCCCATCATGACCAGTTTAACGCCCACTTTACAGGTTCACGCAGTTTAGCTGCTTGCTCCTGAAATCTTTTCCTCTACTCCTTCTTGAGGTGAGGCCCATTCTTTTCCAAACATCTGACATTGTGTCTTCATCAGCCTTCCTCTTGGCTTCTTCCCTTCCACCTCCATCTTGGTGCACCTCTTCAGCTCATCATCCTCCGCCTATTCACACAGCCCATGCCCAAACTCCCTTCCTCTGTTTCTCCTATTGTCTCCACACCGTCTTCCTCTTAACTCTGCATTCGTCCTCCTCTCACCCAGTGATACTCCACTCATCCATCTGATCATTCTCATCTCTGCTCTTTCCACCTTGACTTCATGTTCAACTTTCACAGACTGTTCCCTTCAATGCCACAGAGGCTCCTTTAGAAGTCACAATGGCGGACAGCTGCAGAGATTTCCTCCGTGCTCTTCTCATCCTGACTACCACTTTTGCACCTGCACTCATTTTGTCCCTTAAGTAGAAGAACACCTGTCTACTGAACAGAATCCATAACAGAAAAGGTCAGGGAGGTCTTGTTAAGACCACTTCATGAGGGCTGTAATATTAGACATTTCTATGAGGAGCCCGTGTGCCTCTCGCAGCCTTCTCTATAGCTTCTGGGTATAAAAGTGAAAAGAAAGTCAAAGTACTGTACCTGCGTAGCGGCGCATCCTGTCGAGTTCTGAAAGAGAGCAGAGACAGCAACATTAGCAACATGGGGGTCAGTGCTGGGGCCGCTGCTGTTTTAAATATTTATAAATGATTTGGACAGGAATATAAATAACAAGCTGGTTAGAGTATATCGTCGCAGGAGTGTAAGGAGGGTTCAAGCACGGGTAAAATGCCTGCTGAAAGAAATTTCTCAGTCCAAAAGTTTGTTTTAAAATATTTAGTGAAAATTCAAAGCAAATAATCCACACGAGAATAAAGAAAAAAAAAAGGTTATTACACACGTAGAATAAAAGGCAAAAAAATGAGAAAAAATGTTATCTTCTCTAAACTTAGCTTTTCTTGTAAAACTTTAGTAGTTTCTAAACTTAAAGATTCTTTACTTCTTCTTCTTTTCTACGCTTTAAACGTACGACGCAGCACATTTAATTAAGTACAGGTAGTCCCCAGGGGCCTCATGTATAAACGGTGCGTACGCACAGAAATGTTGCGTACGAACCTTTCCACGCTCAAATAGCGATGTATAAAACCTAAACTTGGCGTAAAGCCACGCACATTTCCATGCACATTACCTTGGTGTACGCAATTTATCCGCCCGGTTTTGCAGACTGGCGGCACCCAGTGTCAAAGCAGTGCTACTGTTCCTGTATGGTTACCCTTTCTTAGATCCACATCCACGGCGGCGGCTTTATCAAATACACTGAAATTAACCGCATATCGTTCATAAATTTAATGCATCTGATTGTAATTAACCTGTAACAATATAATGGTCCACAGAATGGTCAAACTACTGTTCCTGTGTGCTCATCCTTTCTTTCTTAGCTCCACATTCCTGAAGCGGCTTTATAAATACACTGAAATTAACTGCATATTGTTTATTAGTGTAATGCATCTGATTGTAATTAACCTGCTGCAATATAATGGGCCAGGGAATGGCCATAGTATTCCAAATACCAGAACTGCTTTAGCGTTGTTACGCTCACTGCATCTTGTTCTTCTTTTTGCTGTTCCCGTTAAGGGTTGCCACTGCGGATCATCTTTTTCCATATTACTCTCACTGCACCACTCGGAGTATTTATATCACTGTATCTGAGTGTGAATCACAGCAGCAGATGATCGGAAAGAGAATTATCGGTATACAGTTTCAAGTACACACTACCTCAACCACGGCAAAAAGCGTCAAAGCCTTTCCTGTACGGACCTCGCGTTTCAGAAACAGTTTCATCCCAAGAACTATAAACGCACTCAATCACCTCACTGTAAACTTGCACTACAGTTATAATATTGCACAACCTGCGCTACTTTATAAAGCGCGTATGATGGCAATATCATTTTTAAGATGAAATGCAGCAAAATGTGTTGCTTATAGTATACAGATAAAACTTTAACTTCATTTAAATAATCTGTATTGCTAATAATTAAACATGTGAGGACACGGTGCCGCAGCGTATAGCTAGTTCAAGGATAGCTCCTGCCTTGCGCTGTATTCTTGCTGGTGCTGACGCGACACTGGAAGGATAGATGAATAGAATAATTAAACATGTACTACGAAGATATTTCAATGTTCCTTAAAAGTTTTGAAGAATCGGCGTTCTAAGCTTACAAATGGCTTAACGTCTATTACAGAGCTGATTGTGTGGCGATTGGAGAAAGAAAAGTATGGACAGGAATTGTAGGTTAGTACGTTTGAAAGAGACAGTACTTCTGTAATAAATAATTTCATCGAAGATCACACATGGCGCAGCAAGCCTCTTGCGTGAGATATGAACAATCACTGCGCCACCGTGTTCCCATGTTTAATAACATGCTTTCATTCCGATCATCATGAAAATGATATCACGTATACCTCTCAGTATTTTAATTATTCAGAGAGCTGTAATATCTCGAATGTAATGCATTCTAAGTCCTGTCGGAGAAAGAGAAAGAACGGAAGCACGTAGTGATTCACACACATAGAGCACATAGAAGATCAAACACAGAAAAAAGCATTTAACATGCTACTTGAGAAACTAGTAAAATAAACGATTTTAAGATGAAGTTTATGATGTTCTACTTTAATGGCAAAATAAACTACATGATTAAAGTGGAAATTTCGAGATTAAAGTTGACATGTCGTGCTTTTTTCCCACTGTGTGCCTATGTTTTTTGTTTGTACCCTAATACGCTTTCATATGACACTCAGACGGTGGGCTACAACTCGCCTTTTCACAGCGACTTTGATATGTGATTTCTTTTTTATTTCGGGCACTGTGCGACTTTGTGAATTTGATCTTTCGAGTTTTTCCGACACTCTGTCACTCGATCAACTTCCTTTTGTTGATTATCCCACTGTTTAAACCAACAAATAGTACGTTTTTCCTTTGCCTCTACTTGGTATTCGCTGAAATTCTTATATTTTCCCCCGTGCTTTTCCCATTGTCTTTTCACAGAAGGCTATTTATATTGATTTGCATATTCAAAGAGGCGTAATTCTGGGAGGAGTTGGGGCGGGACAGAAGGCGCGTGCACGTGCGTTACTTTTCACGCAAATCGGGATTTATGTAGTGGAAGAACGTGAAAGTATGCGTGCGCACAGATTCCTGCATCTGGATTTTTCTGTGCGTACGCACAATCCCGCTTTTGTGCTTACGCCATGTTATAGTGTGAGTTCTACGCACGGCGTTATACATGAGGCCTCAGGTTACGGACATCCGACTTACGAATGGACTGCAGCTGCGACGCATGCGCCTCAGTAACTGCCGCTCCGTCATCTTCGGCCTGGGGACGCTGCAAGCGGAGGGGGGCAATTTCGCTGCTCGCGGTGTGTAGTGTCCCTCAGGCGGCTCCTGGCGGGTCACCGGGGCCACAGCTATCACTCGTGTGCAGGACGACGGTTCGCTGCCCGCCCACTATGCCGCCGCAGCTACTACTCCTGACTGGACGCAGGCTGGATGGAGCGGAGGGGGGCGTTTCACTGCCCGCCCATCACACACGGCTGCCCCATTCGTTCTCAGTGTTGCGGCTGGTGAAGCTGCAAGCGGTGACCCGGTTGTGGCTGCACGGAGGCCATTGACATTGAGCGGGGCGGTGGGGGGTAGCATTGTAGTGTGTATCGGATGGCTGCATGTTGAATGGGGGCGGTGGTGGGCGATTCACTACCTGCCTTTGGCCGCACCGTGTTCGTTGTCGGTGGGCGGACGCTGCAGGCAGCATACTGTAGTGGAGGTGACTGCGTGGTGGGCGGGTGGTGAATCGCCCCCCCCCCCCATTCATTCTCAATAGCAAGCCTGCTTGTACAGTTACGCACATAGCAGGAAGTTATTCTCTTGTCAGTACATCAGACGTGTTGACGACGGGTGCCATCCTGCTGTGGTAGCGTGGGCAGTTCTGTGCAGAAGAGCTCATCTTAACTTTTTGTCTTCACCCTTCAACAATGTCTCTGAAACACAAATCTGATGCAAGTGCTGGTGATACAGTAAAGAAGAGAAAAACCATCAACATATAAAATAAAGTCAAAATAATAAAAAGGTCAGAGAGAGCTGACACTCCATCATTCATTGAGAAAAGCGCTATATAAATGTAATGAATTATTATTATTATTATTGGCAGAGCACTTGGCTACAGTCAGTCAACAATAGCATTTATTAAAATAATGGACCTGCTCCGACTTACATACAAATTCAACTTAAATACAAACCTACAGTCCGTATCACGTACATAACCCGCATTCTGCAGATTTTATTTTTTTCTCCAGCCGTCTGGAGTTTTTTTTTTCTGTCCCCCCCTGCCCATCGGACCTTACTCTTTTTCTATGTTAACTAATGTTGTCTTATATTAATTTCGTATTTTGTCTTTTATTTTTCTTTTCTTCATTATGTCTAGAAAAGGTCTAGAGAAGAGCAACGAGGATGATTCCAGGGCTACAGGGGATGAATTATGAGGAACGATTAAAAAGAGCTGAGCCATAAAAGAATCTTCATTAAGAGTCGACATGACTAAAGTGTTTACACTAAAAGAGAATTAGTCCAGTGGATCAAGACTGTGACTTTAAAATGAGTTCATCAAGAACACAGGGACACAGGTGGAAACTCGTTAAGGGTAAATTTCATGTAAACATTAGGAAATAGAGAACCACAGGCCTATGGAATAAGTGACCAAGTAGTGTGGTAGACAGTGGGACTTTAGGGGCCTTCAAAACCCGACTTGATGTTATTTTGAAAGAATTAAGTGGATAGAACTGGCAAATTTTGTTGGGTGGAATGTTTAGCTTGTTCTAATGTTCTAAATCAAAGACAGCCTTTTGGGTCGCGTCATATTATGTTTTAAAATGAAGAGCTTTGTATGTGGCAGACTGTCTTGTGTTTCTGTATCAAACAGAAGCACACCTTCTCAGATCAAATATATATTTGAGTTCATGAAATCCTGTGAATAAGCCATAAGCATGGGAGGTGGGGAGAAGGCGAGAGCAGAAAGACGCAGCTGAATTGCGGCTGAGGGGTCTGGTGCAGCTTGTCACCCAATCATCAATGACACTTTAGAATGTAGGCTGCCTGCAGTACATGTATTAGTCCCTTGTTTATTTATAAGAACCCTTAAAGACTTTAATTCTTTTTAATAAAACTTATAAACCATCAGTGACCCAAAGTGCATCTGCTAGTGACCTTGTGCTGTGTACCAAGAGCTTAACAAAGGCTATGATAGATCTTAATAAGACTAGGGGGCTTCGCCCCCTGCTAGCTTCGCTCGCCATCCCCCCTGCCTGCGCTAATCGGTAGCCTCTTTGCGGTTCTGCCGCTCGCGTATGGGGATGCGGACGTACAATTTAAGCAGATTTTTATTTTCATGGGAATTGTTACATAATGCATCCATGCAACTGAGAAAGCAGAAAAAACATTATTAACTGTAATGATTATAAGTATCCATCCATCCATCCATTATCCAACCTGCTATATCCTAACTACAGGGTTACGGGGGTCACATGGCGCAAGGCAGGAAGCAGACCCCGGGCAGGGCGCCATCCCACCACAGATGATTATAAGTATTTAATTCACAAATACCAATGACTGTATTTTGTATTCATCATGCGGCACAGACCTATATGATTTATTACTTCTATATGAATTTGTTCTTCATTTAGATAGAAAACAAATTAAGCTTGTGCACAGAATTATATGATTAATTTACATTCTTCTATGAGAAAATGTTGACCTCTTGATACTAACAGAACACCCTGTGATATTATAAATCAATGTCATTGTTTCTTTACTTTTGTTTCATATTATAAGAAAACATGTCACTTATGAATTAATAAATAAGGATCTATATTACTAAACGACAGTTAATTTATGCACGGCGGACGCACCGAAGCGCATGCGCACTGCGGCATGGCGCCCCAGAGTCAAACGCAGAGTCAGTAGGTGGCGCCCCAGAGTCAAACGCAGCGACTTCCCAGAGTCAGTAGGTGGCGCCCAAACAACACAACCTGTAAACTACACTTGCTCTACTCCACTGTGCCAGGAGGCTCCCACAACGCGCTTCACACACACCAGAAGCAAAGACATCACGGCTCCACAATGAAAGAGCTCAACTAACGGAAATACAAAACGAGCCCGTATGGATAAACACAATGAACAAGCGTGCCCACAACGCGCTTTTGACACAGCACAGGCAAAGGAGGCACGTAACCACATGGAGGGAGCTCAACGATTAGTAATACAAACACGAGCCCGTATGGCTACGACCTGTAAACGAGCCCGTATGCATAAAAACAATGAACGAAGGCGCCCACACAAAGAAACCGCTTTAGTTCAAACAGGGTTATTGAATTAAATGGAAACTTTACCATGCCTGCGACCTAAACCTGAGGTAAAGCGTGCACGCCAGGTTGTACAGCTGCCCGGACGCGACTGCCCACACCACCGCATATACAAACGACACAGCCATTAAAAAACAGAAACGAGACTGCATGAAGAGAAACAATAACAGAAGTGCGTTGAAATGAACTGTCCCAGGACGCACCCACCCTCCATGATATTTCATCACGCAGCGGCTTCCCACCGAGGCGCATACGTACTGCGCCATGGCGCACGTCCCAGAGTCAAACGCAGCGGCTTCCCAGAGTCAGTAGGTGGCGCCCAAACAACACAACCTGTACACTACACTTGCTCTAATCCACTGTGCCAGTAATATAGATCACATAACGGCCACAGACTCAAACGCAGTGGCTTCCCAGACTCAGTGGCTGGCACACGAACACCACAACCTGTAAACTAAACTTGCTGTGCTCCACTGTGCCAGCAGTCGGTGTCAGCAAAGGCAACGGAATCACGTCTCCACAAAACGAAACCGCTTTAGTACAGATATGCTTATTTAATTAAATGACATTTCCCCAGACGCACCCACCCTCCATGATAAGTCATCCATCCAAATATCAGATGGAACAGAAACTGATTGCCATTCTTGGATTTACGATTCTCTAGAGAATCACGGGCTTACTTGTTATTAATCTAAACAAACAAATATAATCTAATGAAGATATTAAAACTAGAAGAATGTAATCTCTTTATAACTAATGCAATGAACTATAAGTCTTGTGTGTGTATAATGATAGCTCTTTGTTTTGGTATACTGTACTCCTGTATGTCATAAATTAAGATGTAACCGTAATCTATGTATGACCTCAAAATGAACTGCTATGTTTTTTTTCTGTTCTCTCTTTGGCTAATGAACAAGTTAGGTGATAAAAGAGAGAACATTTTTGTCTTTTAAGTTAGTCTGTCTGAACCCAAATCAGTTGACTGAGCTCGGGGGGCAGTCTCGCAGTCTTTTTAACTCACCAAGAATAAAGAAATTGCTTTTTATTTTTAAATTGGTGTTTTTCCCGTTGTTTTTCGACTTCAGTGTTCACACAACGTATAACTGCCCGTGACTGAATTTCGTTTCTTTCTCTCTATTAAATAGAACGACTTTTTCGAATGTTTGGCTCTGAGATTTGTTAATTGTCTTTGCAGAAGCTCTTCTAACGGGAAATTGTCAACGTTTTAATATGAATGGTATATCAAGATCTCCTTTGTTGTGTAATGTTATCCGCAGAAAATGTACTACATTACCTTTCTTGGATACATCGTTCTTTCTACAGTAATTCGTGCATTGTAAGACCGGACGCTGTTAACGGTTGTAGATATTCTTTGGGATATTGTAACTTGTTGTGTTCATCTTCCACACGATCACCACCAACTATTTCAGCATAGTCTATTGATACGCATTTAACCAATTTGCAGTGTAACCGTTTGACATTTTTGGACGCATTTAACCAATTTGATGTGTAAACGATCGACATTTTTGCCGTTGATTCGTTTGACTTCCTCCTTTCTCGGTGCTAGGATTGCGCTTGTACTCATTTGTTATGTTGATAACCCTTTGTGATGAAATTCTTCAATACGATTTGGGCATAATATGTCTTCTTTAATTGGGAACTTGAAGTGAGGAAATCGTTAAAATGTATAAGAGCTGAGAGTGCAGGAAGTGTGTCTGACAAAAGCATTCATACGAATGAGAGTTGAGAGGACCGTGGTCTTGTTTGAAAATGTTTGAGAGGAGGGCGGGACTTGAAAAAATCTCAAAGCAAAAGTCTCGTCTCGCGGGACTTGGAAAAATCTCTCTTCCAATAAGTCTTGTCTTCAAAAAGTCTCATCGCATTGAAGGATTTGTTTATATAATAGAGAGACTTTTCAATGCTGTGGGTGTAAAACATTGTACAACACATATATCTGATGTCTAATATTATTAATTTATTGATTTTGTTCAAGTGTGTTGTTAATATTTGGGTGTTGGGGTGGAAAATACTGTAAGGCTTAGGTGTTGGCCTAATTCCATCCTTCCCTCATTTTACAAGTGGAGCGGCTTCATCGCTGTGCAAATCTGTTGGCAGCCTTGTCACCACCAATAAGTTGGGGATCGCTACACACTTGCACAACACCGATGACACGTTAGAATAAGGATAATTTAACAGTCTCTCTTGTCCTATATATCAAGACATTATAGTTTTTGCTTGGTTTTAATAAGACTTGTAAAGCACCAATCATATTAAAATGGGGCTATGAAAGATGCAATCCAACATCTAAACTACGTGTAAACACAAGTGGGACATTTAATTTTGGTTTTATTGTGTCATAATTAAAAACGTATCAACCAAGCGATTGAATGCTTTTCACTACGGCACACAATTTTCGTGTCCATTTAAAACATAATGCAAAAGCACATCACATTTTAATTCATTTCTACAGATCGCATGTCACAACTAAAAGCAAAGTGGCCGTATTGCATTTCACTTAGAGGCAGCTCCATGTGTGCTGCATTTCTATTCGAGACCATGCTTTAATCATGCCAAAACTAAATCGAATCACCAATCAGCGTCGAGAGGTGGGGCAAGAGGTGTCAACAGAAGTTGTGTTATTTGTGATGAAATGTAATGCCAATTCAGGACCCAGCAGCGGATCGTGTTGTCAGGGCAGCCCCCCGATGTCGCCTCTGGTAAATCGCAGCCCTTAGTAGACCTGATAGACTTTTAGTGAATATCCACCGCTGACCAGCAGCTCTTTGAAACGTGACCATATCCCTGTGGAGGGAGTCCCTCAATGTTCAGCTTTCTAGTTATGAACACAGAAGTGCCACCTTCACCCAAAAGGCCGGCATTTATACAAACCTCCTTCTATTACTTCATCCAACTCCATTCGCAGATGCTCTGCCATCACAGAGAACTCCTTACTGAAAACGCTCAAATGGAAGTTGGGGGCTGTGTCATCAGCTGGCAGACCTTCATCTTCAGGTGCAGCAGAAACATCAAGGGGAGGCTGTGAAAGACAATCATGGAGTCAGCAGGTCTGCACTTCATTTTGTTGCAGGCAGCGGTTAGGGATTAAAGACCACCAGCTGCCTACTCAGAAATAGAAGCTCCATAGGAAAAACAGGTGGCAGAGTTAAAGATGTTAAGATTTGCACTGGGCATGACGAGGATGGACAGGATTAGAAATGAGGACATTAGAGGGTCAACTCAGGCTGGAAGGTTTGGAGACAAAGTCAGAGAGGCGAGATTGCGTTGGTTTGGACATGACAGAGGAGAGATGCTGGGAATATTGGGAGAATGGTGCTAAGGATAGAGCTGCCAGGCAAGAGGAGAAGAGGAAGACCTAAGAGAAGGTTTATGGATGTTGTGAGAGAGGACATGCAGGTGATGGGTGTAACAGAACAAGATGACAATGACAGGAAGATATGGAAGATGATGATCCACTGTGGCAACCCCTAATGGGAGCAGCTGAAAGAAAAAGAAGATAAGCAGATCTTTTAAGAACTTATTTAAGGAGTTTGAATAGAGGTTTTTTCAGTTTTCATAAAATCAAATGTAGGACTCTTATTGATTATTAATATGTGTACAGTGTAAATAAGGATTTGGACATTTTACATAAAAATTGATTTACAGAATATCCCTCGGGGATGTTCATCCTCCATTAACCCGAACATTTATGAGTTTCATTTTGCATTCAGGTCCTGGCACACACCTACACTCACATACGGAAACTTTACAATCCCCAGTTATTTTATCCTGCATATCTTTGTGGAAACCCACCCAGGCATTGGGATAACATGCTGTCTCCACATGGACAACATCTGAGTGAGGCAATCGATCCCAGGATGCTGAACCTGTGAGGTGGTAGGGCCACCACAAAAGAAACACTGCAAAAAAACACGGCAAGGGTGAATTTCATGAAAATGTGTTTGATTCCATCTTTGCCTGAAGAAGGGGCCTGAGTTGCCTTGAAAGCTTGCATATTGTAATCTTTTTAGTTAACCAATAAAAGGGGTCATTTTGCTTGACTTCTCACTACATTCATAATGGCTAACACGGCACAACACCCTCACACTATGAAAATGTGTTAGAAAGTTTTCCTTCACACACTGAACCAGTTTATCTCTGGGTTCAGAAATGGACAAAGTGAAATGGCCGTCTCAAGAAACATGTCAGTCTGTTGTTTTTCATGTAGAGTGGAGGTTACTGCATGTGACAGATTAGACAAGAAACTGAACATTTCATACAAAGGTGCCCATTGAGAGAAGTGGGCACACTGGATATGACTAATATAGAAAATAAAGGGGGAGACCCTCACAATGGCAGCTCGAACAGCTTCAATATTCTCTGGTGTGTGGGCTGTTCGAACACCACCTGGGGAGAGTGAGATCTGGGGTTCTCGGAGGCCATGGAATGTCACCGTTGCGTGAAATGACGCGCCTTCCAAACAATCATCGAATAGCTGCCATCGACTGTCGGCCAATATGTGAAGTGGCTCCTCCTGGGGATTTCCTTTTTAAAGCTGAACCCGTTTCTTCGAAATTACGCACCCAGGTTGTAATCACATGAGCAGACGGGACACGATCATAACGTCCTAACTGGTAATGATGCCGAAATTCCTTTTGCACAGCAGTCACACTATCACCATTCCTATAAAAGGCTTTCACAGCGAATACTCGTTGCGCTGCACTCCTCTGCTCCATTATAACTAATGGCAAGGGGTTCTAAATGAGGTTGCATTGGTCACAAACAACTGTCGACATCCCAGGGTCACTAACACCTAGTTCCAAAATTTCCTGTTTCCCTGTGCCATCCTGTACAATACAATACAATACACAGAACAGAACGTAAGTAATCCTCAATACAATACAGTAGTGCAATAGTAATGTTACAAGTGCAGAGTAAAATTCAACAGTAGATGATATCACATAATAGGACTCGAGACCTTGGCCATCAAGCTGCCTCCTCCTATTGGCCATTCCACAGCTGAGTTAGTGCTGGGGCAGCCAATCTGATGAAAGGACCACCTCTACCCGACGATTCCTGCGATCCTCCATCAGAGATGACTTTTCTTTAGGCCGGCTAAACCACTTGGCAGTAGGGCAGTGGCACCAAGTGCCATATTAAATACAAGTGGCATCTCCAACAGAGAAAAGACAACTCTGAGATTCTGAGCGTAAAATGCTTTTCTAGTTGTCTTCTGCCCAATGTCCGTGTTCTTTTGCCCATTTTAACCTTTCCTTTTCATTTGCCAGTTTCACTTATGATTTATCTTTGAAACTCTGCCACTAAGGCCAGCATCCCGGGGTTGTCTTTTCTCGGTCACAGCTGCCACGAGTTCAGCAGCAATCTCCCCACCTCCTTTTTCTATTTTCTATTCTGCCATTGGGTGTCAAACACAAACACCAGGCCAACGAGGCCGTTTCTTGAAGCTACATTATTTGCATCGTCACTGGTTGTCCCCTATCGCACTCACCTGAACGCACACCTGTGACTTGAGACAAAATGAAACCTGCGTGGGCACCACTTACAGTGAATCCAGAAAGTTTTCAGTCCCCCTTCCCTCTCTGCACCCTTGTTTGTATCATAGATTTAATTTTCAATGGATAAATTGGCCACTCTTGCCCATCAGTCTACTCTCGATAACCCAAAGTAGAAACCGTGTGATCAGAAAGGTTTCTCAGTAAGCTGCTAATTCTCAGTGGGTTCTTCTCATCTATGTGACCTACTGTATGGTCTTCCTATCGCCTTTCTTGTGATAGTCACCTCCTGCTCTGCTGCACAGTCCACTTTTGAGAGAAGATTCTGCAGCCTTCTGCTCCGGTGCTCCAGCCGGGTGATGTCCTCCTCCGTCTGTCTCACGCTGGCTTTAGCCCACTGCAGTTTGCTTTTCTGCTTCTCCTTCATGAGTCGATTCATCTCCGCTTTAGTCTTCTCGATATGCTGTATCAGCCTGTCCAGTATCTTCTCGCTCTCCTCTTTCTCATTATGGGCCACCTTCTGTTGAGCAACACAACGACATGCACCACGTTATTTAGCCTTTACCCTAATTGTTCAAATTCTTTTTTACACCTTTAGGTTTTTTAGAAAGGTTGAAACTTAAGGAAAAAAAAAAAAAAAAACTCGTCCCACTTGTTCCAGTTCAGTGTCATGGTTGTCAAGGTGTATCCCAGCTGCATTAGCAGCAAGTTGGAATACACCCTGAACAAGGCAGCAGACAATCTTGTGGGCGCACACATTTAGGGGACCCACCTAACCTAACCTGTATGCCTCTGAAATTTGGAAGAATGTCTAATTCCCGACAAAAGACGTTTAGGTTTAGACTACCACAGTGTGCGCAATTTCACCCATAATGCATTGTACTTCCTGTAGTGAGATTGGTTCCATCAGTTGTGTCCTCTGGTTGGTGAGACTGCACTGGGTGGCATCATCAAAGGAGGTGACACCCAAATGACTCAGGTCAGGTCAGTTCAGGTTAGGGAGTACTGGTGCAGCGCATCACCGCACCCACCACACAACGAAACAACTGGCATCCCCCCAGGCAGACCCACCATCTGGAAATGACCCTCTATCTGCCGCAGCCAGGTGTTACATGGGCGTCCCCTTGGCCTGGTCCAGCCACTCGGGTCCTCAACAATGAGCCGGATCACCCTCAGGGAATCATACCGCAGTGCCGTAACTGACGCTCTCTCACAATGCAGGTCATGTGCCTCATTTGGGACTCCATGAGCAACACAAAGTCAAACCAGCGGTACCCAAGGATTCTCTGAAGAGACACATGAAGGAGTCCAGTCTTCATCTTAGGTCACTGGATAGCGCCAATGTCTCGCAAACAGGAAGCACAAGGACTCTAAAGACTTGGACCTTCGTCCTTTTACAGAGATATTGGGAGTGCCACACACCCCTTTCCAGTGACCTCATGACCCCCCATGCTCTCCTAGTCCATCTATTGACTTCATCGGAAGAGTCACCAGAGACATGAATGTCGCTGCTGAGGTAAGTAAACCTCTCGATGAGATCGATACTCTCTCCGCAGACAGACACACTGCTGATGGCCGTGCCCAAGAGGTCATTAAAGTCCTGGCTCTTGGTTTTTATCAGGACCCTCACAAGAACAGACACTCAGACTCCTCACTCAGTCTCTCGAGAGCCCTCATCAGAGCCTCCGTTGACTTAGTGAAGATCACAGCATCGTCAGCAAAGTCAAGATTAGTGAATCTTTCTTTACCACCAAATGACCGTATTTTTTGCAGTGTTTCGGGCTGAAATATCCATGGGGATCAATGAATCGGTCGAGTGACTAGGAGCCATTAAAAGTTTGAGATACTGCAGTGCATTAAATGACTGGGTGTCCGTGTGGTTCGTCGTTTAAACTATTGGCGTGTTCATGTGCCCTCAGAGAGATGGTAAATCCGAGTTGTCTATCTAGAAGTACTACATGAACATTTGGAATTACAACTCGGACAAAACAAAGCTACCCAAATTTAGCCAAGTTGTGACGTAATACTGACCTTCCACCTTAGTCAATCGTCATCCTGAAACCTCGTCAGCCCGAAATGCCATTTCTTTTTAGTTGACTAGGGGGCTCTGCCCCCCTGCTCGCTTCGCTCGCCCACCCCCAGGTTTGGTTAACTGGATATACAATTTAAAAGAAATTGTTATTTTCATGGGAATTGTTACATACTCTTTCTATTCTATGTTGCATTGCTTCTCCGTGATCATAAATATGCACCTGACCGAATTGTGGTTTCTTCTAAGTCAAAGTTGTTGTAGCTTTAATTGTTGCAGGACCACAAATTCTCATAGCGTATGGTCCATTATTGTGTACATCTACGTTCTGAGCATTGTATGATGCGAACGCAAACAGATTATTGTAGATTTGGATATTTTTTGCCGCTCGCGTTTGTGGATTTCACTTTCACCAAACAACAAATCTTTTGATTCTCGCGGATACGCCTCTTCATTGGGAAGAAACATACTTTTCCCTGATGGCAACACGAATTAGACTTAAACTTTAAAGCCTTACAATATCTACATACTTCTGACATATCGCCTATGTCCATATATTTGTGGCACTTGGTGCCATGGCCCAGCTGCCAAGTTGTTTTGCCTGCCTAAGGAAAAGTCATCCCAGATGGAGGATCGCAGGAATCGTGGGAGAGAGGGGTCCTTTCATCGGATTGGCTGGCCCAGCACTGTTTCAGCTGTGGAATGGCCAAATGGGGGAGGCAGCTTGAAGGATGAGGTCTCCAGGACTCTATACAAATCCAAATCTTATTATGGGATATATCATCTACTGTTAAATTCTGCTCTGTACTTCTAAAATTTATATATATATTTTTTTTTTTTATTTCTTACTATATTGAGAAATTGTTCTGTGTACTGTACTGTATTGTATTGACCCCCTTCTTTTGACACCCACTGCACGCCCAACCTACCTGGAAAGGGGTCTCTCTTTGAACTGCCTTTCCCAAAGTTTCTTCCATTTTTCTCTACTAGGTTTTTTTGGGAGTTTTTCCTTGTCTTCTTAGAGAGTCAAGGCTGGGGGGCTGTCAAGAGGCAGGGCCTGTTAAAGCCCATTGCGGCACTTCCTGTGTGATTTTGGGCTATACAAAAATAAACTGTATTGTATTGTATTGTATTTGAACTCTTTTTGCTGTTCCGTTATTTCACCGAGTAATAATTTCTGTTTGTTTTGTGCTAATTTGATCTTTACTTTCTTTTTTTTGAGACTTTCGAATTTTAGTACTTTCATAATTTCTAACCTGCTCTGCATGTGTATCACGCCAA
Organism: Erpetoichthys calabaricus; assembly: GCF_900747795.2. Classification (NCBI taxonomy): domain Eukaryota; kingdom Metazoa; phylum Chordata; class Cladistia; order Polypteriformes; family Polypteridae; genus Erpetoichthys; species Erpetoichthys calabaricus. Next base: position 96,747,095 of record NC_041409.2, on the reverse strand, counting down.
CGTTTTTGAACGTCATTATGAAATCTGTTATTTCTGAACCCGATTGGACCTACGAGGTTTTCAATTCCACTTGGTCCGAGCTGATTATTACTTTCCTTATTTTCAGAATTTGCACATAGAAAATTATTGTTCTTTTTTTCCTTCTTTTCTCTCCAACGCTTTTGGGTCTCTTTTCGACGCACTGCTCTTTTTTCTTCGCTTAGTCGTTGACGTGCCATCTAGAACGTATAAAATTTTTAAGAGCCGAGAGCGCATGAACTGTGTCTGCCAAAAGCATTCCAACAACTGAGAGGTTAGATGTCTGTGATCTTATTTTAAATTGGTTGTTCTCACGGGACGTCAAAGTGTCTTTCCGAGAAGGTCACATCTCCACCCAAGATTTTTTTTTTATATAATAGAGAGAAATGCATTTGGAGTGAAGTGATACAAATTCAGTAAGTTTATTTTGCTCTTTATTTCCACAAAAAATGCCATTTATATTGAATTGTTATTTTACTTTTGTTGTTTTGCAGATCAATTTCCAAATCAACAGCGACCTCACATTTTTCGCATTAGTCTGACTAGAAACCCACGTGAACACAACGATGTGGGAAGTTGAAATGTCATATCTTGGAGCCTCGAACAGTCCGAGAGCACATGAACGTCAACTTTCTGCTGCAGAGCTCTATTCATCAAATCATTCATGGGGGTCTTAATCCGGCCTCGCTTACCAAATTATGGTGACACCAACCCTGGTGACGCCACTGGGTCTCGTGTCAGATCACATTCAAACTTCATGCAAATCGCTCCAGGGTTTGCTCGGTACCACACTATATAAAGGGTCCAAGGGGTCTCTTATGGTTGTTTTGGTCTGTACCAGAGTGCGATTGGTGTGTTCACATCTACCTAAACGAACTGGACTCCCAAGGAAAGGGGCTAGGGATGATGCTAGGGATCTGCACTGGCAATTGGAAGGTTGCTGGTTCGAATCCCATAAATACCAATAGGGACTCTGCTCTGTTGGGCCCTTGAGCGAGGCCCTTAATCTGCAATTGCTGAGCACTTTGAGTAGTGAGAAAAGCACTATATACATGCAAAGAATTATTATTATTATTATTATCAGAGCTTGAAACAAATATGCACCAAATGAACTTGGTGTGAAAACACTTTTAGACAAGAAGCTCTTTTTTGTTTGTGTTGTATGTCATTTTATGTCCATTTTGTGTGAATGTTTTTCTTTGAGTTTCAAGTAAAAATCTGTAAGTTAAATTACTTAGAATTTCTTGTGTTATGTGTCATATTTAATAATGGAACCTTTGGTACCATCATGAAAACCGTGAAGCTACTCACCTAATATAGCCAATAAACTTTACATTCTATGTCTGGCCTTAACTAGTTGTTCACACTCATCTCAGAGTTTTACAATTTTTTAAACTAGACCTTAAAATGGAACCATTATTTGATGAGCACACGTAGCGTCTTACTCTGATGGACTTCATTTGCTGCTTCAGGTCATGTATCTTTATCTTCCTCTTGTTTATGTTCTTCTGAATTTCGACCTGTGAATCAGCCAGTTGTGTCTGCAAAAAAAAACAAAAAACGAGGACGTTTATGAAATGTCAAGGCACTACAAAGCCATACGTTGGCAACATGTTGATCATAAAGCGTCATGGAAGTCATGCAGATAGGAGAAAGCTTAAAACAACGTATCGCAACCTACCGGAGGCAGCCCATGACCCAAAAGTTGGTTGCAGCCCAGTGGTTGAGAGATGCTATTTTCTGTTGTTGCTACTGTCTGTAATGGTAGCAAGCAGCAAAGAGTGTCACGGCAGGTCACCAATCTGGCAATCATGCTTATCCCCCCCACCCCACTTTCATGATTGTGCTCAGTTCACCAAGGAGGAAGTATTCTGACAATCTCACTCCATACACCAGGTGTGTCACAAAGACAATTACATGATATGGACCACCAAGGGGGTGTACCAGTTACCCTACCCAACACAGGCAGACGCGAGACACAAGTTCTGTCCAGCAGACACCTTTATTTACAGTGGGGCAGCGCTTTTCCTACGCTGCCGACTACAGAACACAGTACACAAACACAAACTACACCGTCCTTTCTTTCTTTTCCTTCTTCTTTCTCTTTTCTCTGCCTCCACTCCTCTCCCGGCAAGTTTTGTCTTCCTCCTCCCATCTCTGGCTCTCTAAATGGAGGGAGGCGGCCCCTTTCATGTTGCTCCTGGGAGGGCACCAGGTGGTTCATTAGAGTGACCTGGAATCACTCCCAGGTGTGATAGGAGTTCAAGAAAAGGCTCTGCAGCTCCCCCTTGTGGCCCCCATGGAACCCAACAGGGCTGCACTAAACTCCAACTGCCAGCGTGCCCTGAGCCGTACAGGAGGGCTGCCCTCTAGCGTCCTAGAGGAGGTAGTGCCTCACATATGCTGTCTCCCCCAGTCCTACCATCAGAGGGGCATCCTGGCCAGGCAAGGGCCCCGACCATCCGCCACAATGAGAAAATGTGAGTCACAACACCAAAAAGGTTGAGAAACACGGGTCAGAAAGGTGAAATACATTATTCTAGATCAGGGGTCTCCAATCTCAGTCTTGGAGGACCACAGTGGTGGCAAATTTTTGCTCCAGCCAATGTCTACTTTAGGGGGCAGTTCCTGCTATTAATGAAGTGAGATCTTTACTTCTGTGTTTCTCTATATTTTCATCCTGCCTCCTCAAGACATTTTGATATTTTCGATTTTGTTCTTCTGAGGATGTTATTAACGGCAAGTATCCTCAGTCTGGTTCCTGGAGGGCCGCTGTGCCTCTTGATTTTCATTCCTAAAATGTTCTTGATTTTAAGTCAATCATTGCTACTAACATAAAAAAATTTTGGGGGGCTCAATTTTATTTCAGACATTATGATTCACAACCTTTCATTGCTTCCTTCACCCTCAAAACTGATTCATTCAGATTTTTAATGGATTCCTGTTTTCTTAACTTGTTGCCAATTTACAAAGAAATCAACAGCTCAGCATTTCCACCAGTGTGTGGTCATCCTGAAATGACTTTTTCATTGTAGCACTTGGAAAGGAAACGAGAAAAGTGAAAGGCCGAGACATGCTAACCTTGTAGCAGGGCTACAACTTAATGGACTCCAATTCCCAGTTGCCCCGTGGGTATTGCCCTGATTGGACGTCTGCAACAGGTGCAGGGGCTGCTGGGGACAAGAAGGCCTGGCGGAAACTTTAAAAGAGAGCCAGCTAAACAGAGGAGCACCGTTGTTTGTTTGTCAGCACTGTCGCCGTTTGCCAGTATGGATATTACATGGTTGTCCTGCATTACTGTTTTATTGGATTTGAGTTTTGTCTCATGCTCGTCTGCATCGTCTTCATTGGAAGGAGTGCTCCAACGCATCTCAACATGAAACATTTCGGAAACGGTAGAACAAACTTTATATTTACCTCTACAGTTTACAGGATCTGCGCCCTCCCAGCTTCAGTTGCATCCGTTACATGGGACTGACTCATGGCCATTGTCGTAGGTGTTTATTGTTGTATTTGTTGTCGCCATTGGGGAAGGGGAGGGGATTCTGATTATGTGTACTTTATATTTATTTTCCATTTAATATATTATTATTATTAATTCATTTATTTGATTTATTGGATTTTGTGTCTCTGTCTGTGAGTGAGTGTGTTCGGGCCAAGGCTGGGTGCGTTCCTGGAATCCCCACTGAAAAAAATAAATAAATCACTGTCCCCTCGACGGTGTGAATCTGAGAGGCACCAGACCGCTATAACCTGCTTTGCTAAATGAAGCACCATAATGACGTCATGTGAAACACAATAATCTACAAATCTGAAATGCATGTCAAGGCAGGATGAGGGTGTAGAATAAAAGAACACATTTCATTAAGAAAGGGAATTGACTTTTAATATGGAGACTGGCTGGAGGAAATAAACGACAACCACTGTGGGCCTCTGAGAGATTGGGGAGACCTGTTATAGTGGCATGCCCCCCAGTTAAGTGCCACTTCAAGCAGCGCTAAAGATTCTGACAAACCAATCATAAATTTGGGTTTGACCCCTACATATCCATATGGATTCAACTACTTTATACTAGCTCATAAGCCTGCATTAAGAACATGAATTTGGATTACATTAGATTAGAATGAGACACTCGACAAGGGTGCCCAGTATCGCCAAAGCTTTTTGCTATAGCCATTGAGCCACTGGCTATTCATCTCCAGACTAAACCAGACATAAAGGGGTTATCAGAGACGGACTCAAACAGAAAATATCAACATATGCAGACAGTATGGTGCTCTTTAGACGTGTTAGGGGAATCTCATAAGATCTCTGGACTCAAAATAAATTTAAATAAAAGTGCTTTTCTCAGTGAATTCTCTAGCACATCATACCAAACTGGATATTTTTTCATTTATAATATCAAAACAGCTTAAATATCTGGGGGATTGCCATCACTAGTAAAAATAAAGATATTTTGTCAATACAATTTTGAAAAAATAAAACATGATGTTAACTGGTGGTCTATCCTCCATGTTAGCAGGGAGAATTAGTACTGTCAAAATGAACATCCTGCATAAGATGCTATATAGATGCTTTGAGTACTGAGAAAAGCGCTATATAAATGTAATGAATTTATATATTTTATTGATTTTATATATATATATATATATATAAGATGCAGGCGGTCTCGTGGTTTGGAACCCCTACAGATTTTATTTTTTTTCTCCAGCTTTCTGGAGTTTTTTTTTGTTTTTTCTGTTCACTCTGGCTATCGGACCTTATGCCTTTTCTATGTTATCTAATGTTGTCTTATTTTAATTTCTTATTTTGTCTTTTATTTTTCTTTTCTTCATTATGTAAAGCACTTTGAGCTACTTTTTGTATGAAAATGTGTGATATAAATAAATGTTGTTATTGTTATATCCATTCCACAGTGGCCCTATATACATCATTAAATCATACTTTAAGAAATCAGACTCAATCATAACATTATTCATCTGGAAAATTAAACAGCCACCTATCCAAAAAGTGACTCTACAAACGTCTAAAGCAGAAGGCGGCATGGCACTACCCAACTTTCAATTTTTGCACTGTGTGGCAAATATACGCATAATAAAGTATTGGAAATTGGCAGAAATGTACGAATATATATCAACCTGGTTTGCCATAGAAATCAGACCTTGTTCTAAATGTTCATTGTGGGTGCTAGTCTGTGCCCTGATCAACACTAAGTATTGTCAATTTACCAGCAACCCAGTTGTTCATCAGTTATATAAAATATGGAACCAACGCAGAACACATTTCAAGGTAGAGAAGCTCATATCTGTTATTCCTACACAAGTTAATCACCATTGCCAATCTTTTCAAAAACTACTCAGTATTAACCCATGGAAATCTCTTGAGATTAGAAGGCTTTTTACCTACATATACAGTAAATTAGAAATTTTGTTTAAAGATACCTACCCAATTTTCCATAACCTCACATTCATCCCTAATATTATTCTTAATGGTTGCCCTCATGCTGTCACACACCCTACGATTCACACTGGAGTTATTAGTCTTATGCACCTTATTTGACTGTTTTTTCTTTTGCAGCTTCTTTTTTAACACTGAAGAGTTTTTTTATTTCCTCCTTATTCCAAATTTTGGGGTGTACCCATCCTGCATTATATGTAAAACATTTTTTAACCTGATCCACTGCTCCTCGACAGTATCCACACTTAAAAGCTTATCCCATTTCATCCTCCTTTGCTGTGACTTTGCCGCATTTGTTCAAAATTTTCCCTACCAAAGTTAAACTTAACAGCTTTAGACTTTGCATCCTTGCTTTTCTAAAACACTGAGAATTGTATTATATGATGGTCACTTGACCCTAGTGGTTCAATCATCTCTACACCTGCAACTCTATCCTGATTATACAAAATATTAAATCCAGACAGTCGTCACCACCGCCTTGGTGTTTTAACATACTGTGTTAAGAAATAGCCACTGATTACTTCTAAACATTCCTGCTCCTGTGCTCCGCTATTTGAAAGGTTAACTCAGCTAATGTTCAGGTGGTTAAAGTCCCCAATTGCTATAATAAACTTGCCTTTTTAATATTATTAAACAGACATGCATTGAAGTTACTGTCTGCATTGGGTGGCCTATAACACACTCCTAAAATAAGGTCTCTTTCCCTAATGCTTTCCAGACAAAGCCAGATGTCCTCACTAAGATGGGGCTCATCATCCAATTGAAGAGTAGGGTTTATCCCGATGTCTTGGCTGAATGTACCATCACGACTTTATCCTTTCTGGCTCTCTCTTCATCACCTGTCTCTAATTGACTAACTATCTCACCCCTTTGCCAAGTAATAGATAACGTGTGGTAAGCATAATGATACAATAATGTCAGCTGTTGCATCATCCAGGTGGGTGTTACACATTGGTGGAGGCTAAAGTGGTTCCCTTCTGTCTATGTAAAGTTCTATTTAAATGTAATTAATTATTAGCTGATTTTTGTTTCACAGCTTCTCCCTCTCCATCCCAACAGTACACCCATCACTTTTAAATGAGAAATGACTAACCAGAACGACATTCTGCATGCTGGCACTTACCATGAACGTGTCAGGGTCATCCAAGGAGTGCATCCAGTGGTTGACATCCTTGAAATGTTCCTTCAAATGTCGACTGCAATAAGATGTTAGGCACTCCAGACAGGACTTGATAGCCTTCTGCTTTCCAACAGTGCAGATGTCACATGTGACTGATGTGTGTTGCCCGATCACACTCTGCATTTTCTCTGATATTTCTGCCAAAACGATGTTCCGATTGAGTGTAGGTCTTTCTGGAAATTCACTCTTGCACAATGGACAGAGAAAGACCTCTTTGTGGTCCCAAAAGTGTGTAATGCATTCTCTGCAAAAACTGTGACCACATGGGGTGGTGACTGGATCGGTGAAGACATCTATGCAAACAGAACAACTAAGCTGGTCTTCACAGATCATAGTGTCCTCCTTATGAAAAGTAATGGCTGAGGAGAAAAAAGCAAAGGAGAACATTTAAAGCCCCAGGAGAGGAGCTCAAACTGTGTGACATACAGTATGTGGTGTGCCTGTTATACTTTTCCAACTTGCTTTAAGCCCCCTATGGGAATTGAACATAACAGAGCTGGTCAAACATGATGACATAGGCGGCCACCTAGGCTGCTGTCACCTGAGGGGAACCATTTATGACAGTTGAGGGGTGTGTGATCCAGACACTGAGGGGGTGACATTTATGTCACTCAGGCAGAGCCTTTCTGTCCTCCCCTGTCCTGCTTATGGGCATGAAGAGAAGCCATTGTGGTAACACAAAGGGAGCGCATCCCGGACACTAAGGAAGACCACCCACCCCAGGATTAACAGATCCTGGATGTATACGCAGCTCAAAGACAGTTGAAAACCTGTCTTAGGGCACAATGGACTAACCCAATGAATAACTTTGTTGACGACCGGGCAGGGAGTGGTGTCTCTGAGGTTAGGGATCTGCACTAGCAATCGGAAGGCTGCCGGTTCGAATCCCGTAAATGCCAAAAGGGACTTTGCTCTGTTGGGCCCTTGAGCGAGGAAGGCCCTTAACCTGCAATTGCTGAGCGCTTTGAGTAGTGAGAAAAGCGCAATATAAATGCAAAGAATTATTATTATTAATTATTATTATTCAACGTCCAGGTTGGGTCCCCCTTGGAGTTTTACTGCTGTTAATATATGGGGGGAAACGGGGATACCCTTTGGAGTTTTGCCATTTGGGCAGCCATATGTATTCTTTGGAAACAGCACAAAAAATTGCACACCACCAAATCAATTTTTTCCCAGGTGCAAGGCTTTCACAAATATCCCGATTTGACGTGAAAACTGCACATCTGGCAACCTTGTCCACCCCTGTCCCCAAAGTCTAATAATACTGAGTATGAGTTATGGACATTGAGGGCCCCTGTTTAAGTAACTCAAGCGGCATGCACTTCACACCTCCCTCCTCCTCCTGTTATCCACACTATTGACACCAAGGGGTGCCGTTTTGGTTACTCAAGGGCTCAGCATACCCCCCCCCCCCCCCCCCCGACACCCACCTAGGTCTCCATATGGGCTTCGATTTGCACTGGGACACAGATAGCCATCCCTAGAAAATAATGAACGTTCTATTACCTAAATGCTAGCCTTAAATTAAATGGTCATGATGTAACATATTTCAATTTATACATGTAAAGTTTTGAGTACATCAGAATTTAAAATGTAAATTAAAATAATTAAAGTGTGTAATATAAGTGATTACTGAACGGTTAAATGTTAAACACTATCATGCATGTGAATCAGTGGGTAACCTTTTGTGTCCATCATCCACTCCAGGACATGAGGGGGCGCTGTTGCTGACAGTATTGTCTCTTTTTCCACTCCCAGCTCTGAGAAACCTCCCAGTGAGGGCAACTGACTCCGCCTCTTCCGGTCTGGAGACTGTAAAGCCGAGTCTTTACTCAACTCAGAGGGAGTTGTCTCACTTTGGGAAGAGCAGACCCACCCAACGGAGCTCCGACTTGACCCCGTGACCTCTCTGTAGATCTTGGCACCCTTTGTTAGAAAGACAATACAGCCTATTTGTGCTTTCATTTCCGTTTGTGCCACTGTGCACCTGTTTATTTTTTCTGGGCATCTTAGTTAGTTAGTTAAGACCTGGTTGGCTCCCCAACATTTCGTTGTTAGACTTGTGATCCCTCAATCAGTGACAACATTCAGAACATCAGTCAAGAACTGAGCTGATGTTACCAAAGTTTTCGAAACTGCAGATTCTGTCTTACCTCTGTCAAGGTTCTCTTCTGCTCTGCTCTCAGGCAGCTCCTTGTAAATCTGTTCAAAATTGTAGAGTCCAACATTGTTTAGGTCAGGAAGTGTTCTCATTTAACATATTGCGAAACTTACAAATGTTATATAATATAAAATAAAAAAAATCACATTTTATTTGTCACATGCAGTTATACACTGTACAATACGGGATGAAATGCTTAGTTGCTGAACTCCAAACCTGTGGATTAGAAGAAGAATATAAAAAGACAATCAATAGTAAATACGAGTATTCTATAAATATAAACGGGTATCAATGTATACAACGACAGCATTATAATAATATAAAAATATATACTAAGCAAACAACTTAATATAGAAGAATTAGGGCATCACAGAGCTCTATTCACTGTCCTCATTTATGATACGGATGGACTGTGGACAGAAGCTCCTCCTCAGTCTCTCTGAAGGTTTTCAGGCAGCCATAGCATCTCCCTGACCCCAGCACAGAGAAGAAGTCGTTGTTGGGATGGATGGCATTTCTAATCATTTTCTCTGCCCTGGTCTGACATCTCTTGGTGTAGATGTTTTAGAAGTTTAAGAGAGCACACCCAGTGATGTCCTCAGCTAACTGCATGCAGTTTCCAAACCACCATCCTATCAGGATGCCTACGAAGGTGGATGTGTAGAAGGTCTTTGGTAACTGGGAGGGCAACCTGACATGCCCGAGGTGTTTGAGGTGGTAAAGACGTCGTTGCACCTTTTTCACCAAGATGTCACTGTGACATCACCAATCCTGAGCCCTCCTTCTGACTATTTAAACCTGAGTAGAGAAGGCTCAGCAGTAGGAGATCATTCACTTTGTATTGGAGTTTTTATGAGTGTTGTTATTTTCTTTGAATGCTTCTGGGCTGTTCAGTCCCTATACAGCTGGAGTGGTAGCTTGGTTCACATTATTGGCAGTAAGTTAAGACTCCACTAAGACTTCCCTTTGTTACTAATCCTGTTCATAATTTTTCTGGACAGAATTTCTAGACACAACCAAGGGGTGGAGTGCATCCAGTTTGATGACCTCAGGATTGAGCTCTCTGCTTTTTGCACATGATGTAGTCAGGTTGGCTTTTTCGGTTGCTGAACTCAGGTGCACACTGGGGCTGTCTGCAGCCGAGTATGAAGGAGTCAGAGTGAGGATCAGAACCTCCAAGTCTGAGGTCATTGTTCTCAGCCAGAAAAGGTTGGATCACACTCTCCATGTTGTAAAGAAATGCAAACTGAAGGTGGAGGATTTTAAGTTTCTCAGGGTCTTGTTCACAAGACACCGAAAGAGACAGCCAGAGATCAACAAGCATGTTAGAGTGGCATCAGCAGTTATATGGACATTGTACAGGTTAGTCATGGTGAAGAGAAACCTGAGCCAAAAGGAAAACCTCTCGATTTACCGACCAATCTTCATTGTTACTCTCACCTATAGCCATGAGCGGTGGAAATGAGCTTCCTTCACAGGGTGTCTGAGCTCAGTGGCGTAGCTAGGGATGGGCAGAGGGGGTGGTCCGCCCCGGGCGGCACATTTTTGGGGGCGGAATTATTGGCGAAAAGGCTCAGAAAACTTCACGTGTAAGCAGCAGGGTTCGGAAAAATATCACTCATGAATGAAAAAAAGGCAAATTCTCTAATTTTCATCCACAAATGCTTCAAAAATCATTTTCAGACGGTCCTTCTGTGACGGCATCAGACACGGCAGTTGATATTTATGAGGCAATAACAAAAATAAACAGAAACATTACACCGATAATAATTTCAAGGAAAATAAACAACTAATTCACAATGTATAATTTCGTTTTGTTAACAATCTAAATGCGTTCTTGCTCATCCCCACCTATCACTTGTACACCACACCGGTTCTGGTTTTCACAGCGTAATTATATTAAACTAATAATCAGAACACAGCTTATCAGTGCGTCTATACTATATTCTTGTCTAGTTGATGCTTATAAATAATTATATGTGAAAAAAATTGCTGTTTCTCTGTATATAAATAAATCTATGCAAAATGTATCTTAATTTTTCTCTATACGTCATTTTAATTTTCTATTTAAATAAGTTAACATATTCAGATACGTTGGAGGGCGGCAAGTTGAAGCCCCGCCCCGAGTGGCGCAAATTCGAGCTATGCCACAGTCTGGGCTCAGCATTTGAGCTGAGCTTAAAGTAGAGCCACTGCCCCTCCATATCAAACAGAGACAGATACTCCTGGATGCCACCCTGCACAGGTGCTTTTTGTCACATCCACCCAGGAGGAGACCTCAGGAAGGCCCTGGACACACTGGAGAGATTAGATCTGCCAGCTGGCCCCATGGGAATGCCTTTATATTCCTTTGGAGGAGGTGGCAGGGAAAAGGGACGTCTAGATATCTTTGCTTGGACTGTTGCCCCCAATGAACAGGACCAGATAAGCGATAGAAAAGGGATGGACAGATCTTCTGGTCTTGCTGACTTCTCGCTTCTGTTTAAGGATTACAATTTCTGGGTTGCGTGTTGGGGCTGGTTTGCTTTGGATTGCATTTTAGACAACTCCTTTTGTCAATTTTTGCTCTTTTGAGTATTCTCTTGTAATTTTCTATTTTTGTGAATAAAAATAAAATGTAATAAAAATAAATAAATGTTATGCTGTTATTTTTTAATTCTTATTAAATTTTTAACAAGTATCTTTGGTTTCTTTTCTTAGAGCCTCGTGTTTTTATCGGCTGTGCGGTAGCAGATGCTGCGCGTGCACGTTGGCGACGCGCAGGACGGGGTTTGGGAGTGAGCATGCGTGAAATCAAAGAGGAAAACTGCGCGGAAAGGTGCACGAGCACGAAGAGATCGGAAAAGCTCTGCAGTAAATGAAAGGAGCCGCGGAATGAATGAAACACAAAGAAAGAAAGAAAGAAAGAAAGAAAGAAAGAAAGAAAGAAAGAAAGAAAGAAAGAAGTCTTGAACGTTCCTAATTAGCTGAAGCGACTGGAGTCAGAACCGTTTTTTCTACAATATTTGGAGAAACATCCTGGAATTAATATTTACTGTATGTTAGCATGTGTGGTGTATTAAGATTGTATGTTTGTGTTTTTTGGTATTTTGGAGTTGCCGTAGTTGGAAGCTGAAAGAGTAACAAAAAAGGTGTTTGGGGCATTGTTTAATAAAGAAGTAAAGTTGAGAACCAAAGTTAAAACAGCAGCGTGTCTGACTACATGTAGAATTTAAGAGAGAGGGAATGAGGGACAGCAGGAGAGGAAAGACAGAAGCGGCAGCACAGCAGCCATAGTCACGAGGAAATAATTCTATAGCTTTCCATTTCAGTCTAAACAATTTTTCCTCACTAGATCCTCAAAAGGGATCAAACCAAACTCCATTGTCAAGCAGCACACTGCGGATTTCGCTTTTTCATTATTCATTTCTACTAGCAGGAGAGCGCGAGCTGAACGTCCTTCTAAAAGCACTGAAGAATAGAAACAGGTCGCCACCTGGTGGCAATTTTCTGAATCAACATTGCTATCGAACTGACGATTTAGTTGCTTAAAGTCCGACTTATTTACTACACCTTATTGCCAGGAGTGTCATGTCCTTTGTGATTTGACCTCCGTTTCTGTTGCTTGTATGTGTCAAGCGTTGCTTTCCTTTTTCTTGCTTCCATATTTTGGGAAATTATGCAGGAGTAGGAGCGTGCCGTCTGGAGTAAAATAAAAAGCAAAGTTTACTAGGGATTTGGTGAATTCTGTAGGGTTTCTTAAATCAAGTTGTATGTTATATAGCTCCCTTCACAGACTTTACCATTACAAGGCAATGCAAACAAGAGTATCAGTTCAAAGCATTCAAATGAAAGATTATAGGGAATATAGAATTAATGCACAATGCTGGATTTATCATCAAGGATAGTAAACGTCAAGTTATATAGTGCCTTTCACACAGCATATCAGTGCCAAGCAAACAAGCAAATGAAAGTGTCATGTTATTTTTAAATATTTGAATTCAGGACAAATTACAGGTAATTTTGGAAGTGGTGCCCACTATTATAATTTAGCACTCTGAAAGGTAAATCCAGTCATCAGTTGCGTGTCATATAGCGCCCTTCACAGAGCAAACCATCACAAGGCACTTCACAAAGTGTCTGTTCAGCTTAATGAAATAAAAGATTATTCAATACATTATACATTATAGGGAATATGAAATCTGTGTCTACTATTAGACTTATCGTCCAGGGTGGTGAATGTCAATCTTCAATTAAGTGTTATATAGCACCTTTTACAGAGCATATCTTTGCAAGACACCACATAAAGCAAACAAGAGTGTCATTTCAATGTAATAAAATTAAAGATCATTGCATTCAGAACAAATGAGAAGGAATATGGAGTCTGTGTCTGCTATCAACATTTTCCACCCCAGGAGAGAAATCCACTCTCCAGCAGATTTCATTTAAAATTAAATCTACAACACAACAGAGTGTGCAGAAAGTGAAGGGGTCTCAATCCTTTCTGAATCCACTGCATTTTGATTTGACTCACCAAACGTAAAAATAAAGGGGACAAATAAAGTTCTATCTATCTATCCTGCCGACTACACTAAAATTAAAATCTATCTATCCTGCCGACTACACTAAAATTAAAATCTATCTATCTATCCTGCCGACTACACTAAAATTAAAAATCTATCTATCTATCTATCTATCTATCTATCTATCTATCTATCTATCTATCTATCTATCTATCTATCCTGCCGACTACACTAAAATTAAAATCTATCTATCTATCCTGCCGACTACACTAAAATTAAAATCTATCTATCTATCTATCTATCTATCTAAATGTTTGCCCATGCAGAACCCAAAGTGTTTTCACTTTATTCGTTGTTTGTTTTTTTTAAACATTGCTTTATGTAAAACTAGCTGACATATTTGTGTAACGGGTTGAGGTCAGAAAGCCGACATTAGTGTATTTGAAAATGTTGTCCCTTTTGTCATTGCTGGTTGTCCCATCGTCATCTTCACTCTCTCTCTCTCAATGTCTGCTCTCATGAGTCTCATGAATTTGCTCCTTTTATGTGTAATTGTATTCCACAAGGGTGGGCACCATGAACGCCACTTCTTTCCGTTTGCTTGTTTCATGAATAGACTGGCTGTGCTCCGTGTGTGTCTAAGTAATCACCATAGACCTCAGAGTTAACGTTCCCAGGGCACCATGCAACGCTCATATCTCTGTTATATGCCACGTTTTTATATCGTAGCCCATCACTGCCTGCTTAAAGCTGAGCTAACATTTCAAGATGCCAAGAGCCACTTACCTGCAGGGCAGCTGCCTCAGAGCGATGTCCAGGAATGGAAGTTTTTCCTCTGCCTTAATCTTTTAACGAGAGGGCACTGAATGCATTTCCGTAGTTGGCCTTATCACTAATCACAAACTCAGTATCATAAATCAGACATAAGGAGCCAAACGGGCACACTGCCTGCTGATTGCGAGCATGAAGACTGCAGTAGGTGGCAGTGGAGCCAGCAATGGCAGTCCAGTAGGCCTCATTACGTTGTCGTCAAACTGACTTTTGGAGTTTTCTTCAGAGAGTTCAACCCTAAAAAAGGCCAGCAGGACAATGAAAGTTCTCTGAACAATGCTACCCAGCCGATGTTCTCATTCCTCCTTCTGGATCACTGGCACAGTTTCTGCCCACAGACTGTAAGTTTACTGAACAGCCAGTCCTAGTAATAAAAACTGTTACTGTATGTGCTCTTGCATATGTGCTGTTGTAATGGAAAACTTGGATGGACTGGCATCCCACCCAGGATTCATGGTGTCTCCTTACATGGAGGCCATCATAATAGTTGGGCATCCTGACTTGATGGACTGATGTTCCCTTTCTTGTCAGGAGGCCACAATAATGAACAGACACAGGAGGACTGCAACACCTTTGGTGGACGTTCCACCATTTGGACATCCACAGAATTGTATGGGAGACGCAGTCTTGACGTAGGGGGTCACAGAGCTACTGGAGGGTCCTGCTGGAGACTCCCAGCTAAGTCTGACCTGGAAGAGCTACTCAGCTGTACCTTTAATGTGCCAGGGGTACGTCCATGTCTAAGTTTATAACCCTCCCCCCCAACCCACCTCAGCCAGGAGAGTCGGAGTCGAGAGCCAAATGGGACAACACACACCTGGAGTGGAGGTGGAGGAAGAGAAGGCAAAAAGAGACAGAATATTCAAAAATGGCATTGCATGAAGAAGGTATTTGTAGAAAATAAAAAGTGTTGTTTGAAAGTGTGACTTGTGTAGTTTAGTTGTGGTCTGGGATTAGGGTGTGAGATGCCCCCTAGTGTCCACACTGTATATACTGTATATTGTAAATCTACGTTTCATTCTCTGCCTTCTCCAGGGGCTTCAGTTATAAAAGTTTGCGTGAATTTGAGGCTGAAAATATGTGTACTGCAAAAAAACAGGAAAAAGCATATGTCAAAAAAATAAATACATATATATATTTATTTATAAAAACTGGCGTACGCACATTTCTACGCAGGTTACCCTTTATAAAACACATATACCTTGTAAATATGCATATGTGATCGCACCTCAAATGCCGTCCTGAAACATCCATATATGGAGCATGCTAATCAAACTCATGCATATCCAATCACAATGCTGTTGAAGTTCATTGGCTGGTAGATGCATCGAGACTCCACCCTCTGCATTCAAGAGTATCTGGCTGTGCTCCGCAACAGAGAGTGCAAGTTCATGTACGGCATTATTACACCTCTCCTCTGTGTTCTGGGGGTCCGGAAAAGGCCTAAGGAACCATCATCTGAGCAGGTAGCAGCTATCATCTGGCACATGTAATGACACGTTTTATGTTACAGTGCCCCCCTACGCCTCTTGTAAGAGCCAAGCATAGAGTTAATAAGCTCTAGGTGTTGTTTAGAACAGGTCCCAGTAAAGAGGGACTTGATAAACCCATTTTAAGTTTAGAAATGGGATACGCATACAGTTTTCTGACCGTTTTGAAATGGTTCAGAAATTATAAGTGTTTAGTAACGATTTTAGATGTAACAAGATTAAGCTTAGAACTAAATTTTTCTTATTATAATTTTTCCTTTTTTTTGCTATTTTAATTTTCTTTTTTGTGTGAACTGTTTTACTTTGAAACCTAACTAAACTTTAAAAAACGAAGATATTTTGTCTGTGGAATCATTTCTGCGCATCAGGCTTTTGTTGAATCCCATTTTTTGAGTTAGAGCTGCTGAATTTTGGAAACTTTGGGAAAACGCAGCTACACCTCTATTTGATATACATCAATCGTTGATTATCAATCATTTGAGCTGCACACCTCAAACGGACCCCCCCTGAACATTACATTGGTCGTGAATGAATCAATTATTTCTAGAAAAAAATTGCAAGTTTGGCCTTTGCCACTGCTTTGCAGGTGAAGGGCACAGACATTTGGGAGAGTAACTCAAAATAAAATCTCCGCTTCGAAAGGATCCAGTTCAGGTGGTCTGAACATCTAATTAGGGTGTCTCTGTTCCAGAGGTGTTTCGGGCATGTCCAACCAGGAAGAGACCTCAGGGCATAGGATATACTGGAGATGATGACACATAGCTGGCTTGGGGACGCCTTGGTCTCCCCTCAGAAGAGTTTGAAGAGGTGGTGGGAAAAAGGGCCATCTTTGTAGTAGACTGCTCCCCCTGTAGCCCAGAACTGGATAAATGGCTGAAAATGGATGGATGAATGTTTCATTCCATATATTTTGCTGCTGTTTTTTTTTTTAACTAATCCAAGGAGAAATGCAAGTAAGAACTTCATTGTACCTTGGGCCCATGAACTTGATTTTGAAGTTGGAACAGAAATGTGGGCATTGCTTTGCGTTTTTGACTAAAACACAGCATTAGCTATTTGTCACCTTATCACATCAGGCTGCTTTTATAATCTGTTTTGATAGTAACGTAGCGACGCGGCTCAGCTTGGGCAGCTCAGTCACTTTTACTTTCACTTGGTTGTTGACTCGGCTCTCATTTAGAACATCGGCCTGAACACAAAGCTCTTATCGAGACTCAGGCTGCTCCTTGTGAACACTTTCATTTTTACGATTATCTCACCATTTATGACTTGTATCCCTAGTGATGAAAGAGTTAAACATATGCACAGGGAGCTCCATTTCTTTTAACCGTTTACTAAAGGAACAGACTCCATTTTCAAGAAAAAATAATAATAAAAAAAAATAATTCATTTTTGAAGATTGTTCACAATTCCTGAATGTGCATTATGTGCAAGTGGAAGCAGAGCCAGTCAATCCATTAGGACAACATACAGTAGGTGGCATCCTAGGGCGTCATCACCCGAGGGGTGCTGTTTATGAATGTTAAGGGTTGCATGCACTGGACATTAGGTGGGCACCATTTAGATAGATAGATAGATAGATAGATAGATAGATAGATAGATAGATAGATAGATAGATAGATAGATAGATAGATAGATAGATAGATAGATACTTTATTAATCCCAATGGGAAATTCACAACAGCTGCTGAAAAGGCTGCCACTCTCGGTGGGGCCGGATGTATATTGATATCATCGTATATTTATGTAACTCAGGTGGCATGCATTCTGGAGTCCTACCTCTGCACCCACCGGTCCACTATGGACACCGAAGGGTGCCATTTTGGTAACTCAAGGAGCATATTCTCCAGACATTGAAAGGCTCCATTTGTATTGAATTAAATAATAATCAATCTACTTCCATGGCCTGTGAGGCCAAGTGCTCCATCACCTTGCATACATACTGTTGTGATGTGCAAAATCTGCAAATTTTTATCTAATTTTTCATTATATTTTGCTGAAGACAAAAACAAGATGAACTTAATTACAGGTCACTTGCATGGGCAGTTTAACACCAAAGCATTCTGTTTTCCTGAATTGTACCAATATCAATCACAGTACCTTCTGTTTGAACTGAGCAGGAATTCAGGAGACACCTCAAGCTGTATTAATGATTTTATCAGCTGTGAAGGGAAGGGCACCAAGACTAAACTGGTTTATTGTAGCTTGAGACAGGAGATTCTTAAAACATCAAAAACTTTATTGCTTGAGAAAATGAACGCACAAAAACAGGTTAAAGAATCTGAGCAAATTTATCCATCATATTGAGAGCCAGCCAATCAGGTGTATCTAACAATCATGTGTTGCGAAACCACCACGTAGAAATTTATAATAAATATGCCTCGTCTGAACAGCTGCGTCAGAAGAGGGCGCCAGCAATGTGCGGCCTTTTCCATCTAATCGTCAGCAAAGCATCTCATGAACAACTTCGAGTGGTAGATTACAAACCGTCTGCGACATTCATCCTTGACATCTTTTTCGTAAGTTTTTCCTAAAGACTATATCCAGACTTTACTATCAATCTTATTTTCTATTATACCATGCTGCTTTTAACTTTCTATACTTTGTCTTCATATTTAGAGTGATTCAGGTAATAAGGTAATTTTTATTAAGAGCACCTGGGGCAGGCGGAAGTTTGCCATATGCTCTGATCTGGGAGGTTTATTAAGGCTGAGGGTGAGAGCTCCACCCAATAACAGGGAACAGTACGTAAAGTAAGGCATTCTTGGTTGATAAATGGCCTATAGTCAAGGATGTTGAGCCTTTGTATGTTTGAATATATTCCTAGAGACCAAAGTAATATTTAGGTTTGAGATATATTTAAAACATTGTATGTTGTTCGTGCCGATAATAAGTAAGTCTCTTGAAGTGCTAAGAGAGTGACAAGTTGTGTATGTGTCATTCATAAGGCACTTGTGTGATTGAAAGTGCTACAGATTAACCCGCTGTGTGTGTGTCACTCATAGGGCACTGTTGTGGTTAGGGTCTGTGTGTATGAGTATATCTATATGTGTGTTAATCTTAAGGTGCGACAGTAGACCAACCCGGTAAAGAACCTTGTAACGGCCGACCGCTTACCCGGCTGGCAGCTACACCTCCAAGACCTGTGACCTGGATAAATTACTGAGCCGAATCTAAATAACAAGCCGTACCTCTAACAAATGAAAATTTTCCCCACAATCGACGGTTTAAACAAGCACACAAAAAACAGATGATATGTAAAATTAGGTAATTAATTATATTAAATGAGCAATAACAAGGAACAAAAAGGCACAATAAATATATATATATCCCTCCACCAAAGCAACAACACCATATATATATATATGTACACAATAAACCCTCCCTTGCCCTTGTAACATATAACAAACAACATAAATAACAAAAACTGAATGATATACGGAATGATCGTGAACTTGAGTCCGGTTATAAAAACTGTCCTGAATACGGTTGACTGAACTAGCGATAAATGAGTCGTTTGATTTTCCTGGAACAAAATGGAGCAGCCTCACCGTGAATCCTCGGCGCGTGGTGGATGATGAAGTCCGACCCCAGGGTCTCTCGTGATGAGGGTATTGAAGTAAGTCCGGCGGATTGAAAAACAAACTGGATGAAAATGCGCGATGTGGAATACAGCAGGTACAGATGGCTCGTGGTCGTGAAAATGAAAAGCCTCCTTCTCTCCTCTCTCCT
Source organism: Erpetoichthys calabaricus (assembly GCF_900747795.2). Taxonomy (NCBI): domain Eukaryota; kingdom Metazoa; phylum Chordata; class Cladistia; order Polypteriformes; family Polypteridae; genus Erpetoichthys; species Erpetoichthys calabaricus. Next base: position 96,727,722 of record NC_041409.2, on the reverse strand, counting down.
TCCTTTCTCTTCCTGCTTAAATAATCCTGTGACGGCTGTAATTGATTAATAGTGAACAGGTGCTTTCCAGGTTTGAGGCTGCAGTCTTCTTCCATCATCCGTCCCCCTTTACGGGGACAGCATTCACTGATACACACATAAACAGCAAACGGGACAATGGAAACAAGACACATTCAGTACTGACATTTGACAACACTATAAACTATGTAGCCCCGCTACAACCTGATGAGTACAGTTTTCCCTGAAATAAATAGGTAAAGGACTAGCAGAAGAAAATGTCACGATAGCACACATACAAATGTTGTAAGAACTAATGTGGGTGGAGGACAAGAGAGGAAAAGTAGACAAGCACGTTAAAATCTGATGTGAAGTAAGAAACTGTTTAAAGGGTTTTGTAGAAAATTAAAGAGTCTTGATTGAACCCGGGACTTGTGTTGTTTAGTTGTAGTCTGTGGGTAGGGTGCGAGATGCCCCCCTTATGTCCACACTGTTTATATGGCCTGTATATGTTTCATTCTACATTTGCTCTATGTTAGTGGGATTTTTGGACGACATCAGAGATTCACTGACAGGACTGAGAGCAAGTGAAGTGACCCAATGACAGAATACAAGTGCACCCCTCTAACGTGCTTGAAGCCGGGAGGTGACGTGACGACCACAAGAAGACATTAAGAAGGCTGCCGGATCTCACTCCTTAAGTCCTTGACACCCATTCAATCCAAATTCCAACTCCATAAGAAAAGTTAAAATGGCCGAAGAAAGTCATACAGTAAATTGAAACGATAGAAACGACAATGGGGATGAGTTTCCGATATTGCTTCATGTTTTCTATTGAAACGACCACTAACATTTGGTTCCCCATTTCTCATTACTATGGACATGAGAAAACATTATGTGTCCTAAGGTGAATATTTGACCAAAGGAGCAGAAATTTGAAAGGAACAGTCAAAAGTTAATGAGTGGCACCAAGTTTGAAAAGAGTTGATTGTTAAAATACAAAACATCAGACAAAACAGAAGACAAAAAAGACAAACATGAGCTCTCTAACCTTTGTGTAATCCTTTACTCTGACAGAGCAATAGTGAACCCTGCCAAATTCATCACATACATCACATGTGATGAAGACCATGGAGAGGCTGCTGCTTCACCACCTGAGGCCACAGGTTCAACACGCCCTCGACACTCTGCAGTTTGCATATCAGGAGAAGGTGGGAGCGGAGGATGCCATCATCTATATGCTCCCCCGATCCCTCTTCCACTTGGACAGAAGCAGTGGTGCTGTAAGAATTATGTTTCTAGACTTCTCTAGCGCCTTCAACACCATCCAACCTCTGCTCCTTAGGAACAAGCTGACAGAGATGGGAGTAGATTCATACCTAGTGGCATGGATCATGGACTATCTTTAAAGACAGACCTCAGTATGTGCATCTTGGGAACTGCACGTCTGACATTGTGGTCAGCAACACAGGAGCGCCACAAGGGACCGTACTTTCTCCGGTCCTATTCAGCCTATATACATCAGACTTCCAATACAACTCGGAGTCCTGCCACGTGCAAAAGTTCACTGATGACACTGCTATCGTGGGCTGCATCAGGAGTGGGCAGGAGGAGGAGTATAGGGACCAATCAAGGACTTTGTTAAATGGTGCAACTCAAACCACCTACAACTGAACACCAGCAAAACCAAGGAGCTGGTGGTGGATTTTAGGAGGCCCAGACCCCTCATGGACCCCGTGATCATCAAAGGTGACTGTGTGCAGAGGGTACAGACCTATAAATACCTGGGAGTGCAGCTGGATGATAAATTAGACTGGACTGCCAATACTGATGCTCTGTGTAAGAAAGGACAGAGCCGGTTATACTTCCTTAGAAGGCTGGCATCCTTCAACATCTGCAATAAGATGCTGCAGATGTTCTATCAGACGGTTGTGGCGAGCGTTCTCTTCTACGCGGTGGTGTGCTGGGGAGGCAGCATTAAGAAGAAAGACGCCTCACGCCTGGACAAACTGGTGAGGAAGGCAGGCTCTATTGTTGGCATGGAGCTGGACAGTTTGACATCCGTGGCAGAGCGACGGGCGCTCAGCAGACTCCTATCAATCATGGAGAATCCACTGCATCCACTGAACAGGATCATCTCCAGACAGAGGAGCAGCTTCAGCGACAGACTGCTGTCACAGTCCTGCTCCACTGACAGACTGAGGAGATCGTTCCTCCACCACACTATGCGACTCTTCAATTCCACCTGGGGGGGGTAAACGTTAACATTATATAAAGTTATTGTCTGTTTTTAGCTGCATTATTATCAATCTTTAATTCAATATTGTTTTTTGTATCAGTATGCTGCTGCTGGAGCATGTGAATTTCCCCTTGGGATTAATAAAGTATCTATCTATCTATCTATCTATTCAATTTGCTGTGAGTTTGGTGAAATCTCGGAACTGTTTGGGAACTTCAGTGAACTCCATGAAATGTATTGACGTCAATAGAGAAGGAAGAACTGGGCCAGCTTTGAGTGGATTGTAATGGTGCAATGGCATTTAAGTGTCCCCGAGAGCTGGGGGAAGCATCTGGAAAGTATGCTAGATCGATTATTGTGGCCAAAAATAAGATCTGTGCTGTGAGGTAGCAGGGCTAACCACAGTGCCACAAAAACAAAAGACACAGACAGAACAATAACCACAAACAAAATACAAGGTGTTACCTTGAAAGCTTGCCTATTGTAATCTTTGTAGTTAGCCAATAAAAGGTGTCATTTTGCTTGACGTTTCACTACTGTCATTGACGCGAATAAATGTAATTATTTAGTGTAAACTCGCTGTCTCTGTCTGACTATTGATTTCTAGTGTTACTCGGTGCTACGATTGATCGTTTCTTGTCTAGCTGTGGTACGGACGTGGAGGACAGTTTGTGAAGTCCTCTGTTGATGGTAAACTGGGTTGAAGTACAGAAGTAAAAATAAAAGACATTCCCAGTCAGCGAGCAGCCTGCCATCAGAGGTCCACAAGGTCGAATATGCGGAGTGCAATATGAACAGTGAGACAGTAAGAGGCTACGGGTAACATTTACAAGGATGGTTTGGACATTTCTTCTTATCTCTCGTTAAAAAAGTACATAAGTGTTTAGTTGGTACTTTTTGTGTTAGATGCACATCACAGGTAATCTGATAACAGGATAAAACAGGTATCATGCATGAAAATAACACAAAATGGAGGTGAAGACTGTGGTGCCCATCACCCAAGATGAACAGGTAGGCTTAGTGTAAAGCCTAGTTTGTATTTGACGCGTCTACGCCGGATATGAGGGTAGTGCAGCAAAAATGACTTCATGTTTGGAGTATGCCCGGTGCATGGCTGGCACAGAAACCTTTCTTACTACGTGGCACAGTGTCCATTTACCCCAAATGATGAATTCCAATGGAGAGGCTGGTTATGTGAGTGCTAGAATGACAAACGAAAGGCTGAACATGACGCAACAGGTCATCAAAACGCAAGGAAGATGTGTGAAAGTATTTGAAATGCATCTGCTCATCACATAAGACACCCATTCACGCGAATATTACACTCACTCTTCCTTCACTGCTTTTGATCAATGGGTCTGACACTTCACCATTCTTCCTCTTAAAGTCAGCAATAGCAGCCACAACTGTTCCTCCATGAACAGACTCCCACATCTTCTGCTGTGACATTATTAACTATGCGACACTTACCAAATACTGTCACTTATTGACTAGGAGATTATCACCACGTCTATCGAACGAGCCACAACAAGTGGAAATGTATTTTGGTCACTTGCTGAGTGTGCACTTTGTGGTGCGGTTGGCACGCCGGCTTCACAGTTAATATAAACCAGGCTTTCTAAATGTCTGTAAAATATGAATAACGTTAGTTGTAATGAAGTCTCTAATTTACCTTCCCTTCACTTTAAAAGATCTTCCTGCTGTTTTGTACTAAGCTGGATTGCAACACCGATGGATGAAGACTTTGATTGTACATTTGCTCTCATTTTCAAGTCAAAGCAGCAGCCTCCATTGGTCGTCTCTGAGGCCATCTCCTAAAATCGGTCGTCATCAGACAAAAGCTTTAGTGGTTCAAGCTCATTTAGGTGCTGCCATTAGCTGTCTTTTGAACTTTTTCCACTGTACATTAATTATTTCCATGGTGTTTCACAGAAGCTTCTTGTGGTGATTCTTTAGATGCAGTGTGGCTGCTGACTGCACACGAAGGTAACTTAGCAGCAAATCATCATTGGCTGCCACTTTTTGTAGCCTGGAACCACAGCCTGAGGTTTACAAGAAAAAGTGATGGACGTCACCAGTATAGCATGCATCTGCAATGTCAAGGTCTTTAAGGTTGTGCTCGAACTGTAGAATGGCTTAATGTTTTCAAATTGAATTAAATGATTATATTATTAAGTGGAAAATGATATGTTTCAGTCAGGGTTTTTTCCCCTGGTTTGTTTATTCATTCTTTTTGTTGTTTTTCCAGATATTACTTTTCATGTTACAGTATGTGGGCGGCACGGTGGCGTAGTGGGTAGCGCTGCTTCCTCGCAGTTAGGAGACCTGGGTTCGCTTCCTGGGTCCTCCCTGCGTGGAGTTTGCATGTTCTCCCCATGTCTGCATGGGTTTCCTCCGGGTGCTCCGATTCCCTTCCACGGTCCAAAGACATGCAGGTTAGGTGGATTGGCGATTCTAAATTGTCCCAAGTGTGTGCTTGGTGTGTGGGTGTGTGGCCTGTGGTGAGCTGGCACCCTGCCCGGGGTTTGTTTCCTACCTTGCGCCCTGTGTTGGCTGAGATTGGCTCCAGCAGACCCCCGTGACCCTGTAGTTAGGATATAGCGGGTTGGATAATGGAGGGATGTTACTGTATGTTATAAATTCTGTTCTTTGTTTTACTTTGTCTTTATTGTATTCGTGTAATATTTTGAATTTTAGCAATCTTTTTTTTTTAAAATTATTTTGTATATTTTTTTAGTTGTTTTCCCCTTGTCCTTTTTATGTAGGGCCTAAGGGGACAGGGCCATCAGATGATGAGGCCGCATGACCAGCCAAAAAGCCAAATTGTTTAAGTTAATGTCAATGGTAAATTTACCTTAGTCTGCTTAGTTTTGAACTTGAATATAATGTAGCTTAATACAGATCAGTGGTCTCCAACTCCAGTCCTGGAGGGCCGCAGTGGCTGCAGGTTTTCATTCTAACCCTTTTTCTAATTGGTGACCAGTTTTTGCTGCTAATTAATTCCTTTTCCTTTCATTTTAACTGACTTGTTGTGTAAGATTTGCTCCCCTGAATTTCTTCATCGTTCCCCTGAATTGCTTCATTTCTTTCCTTAAATGGCACCCAAACAGAAATGAAATGTGAAGTGAGTGAGCCAACAGAAGACCAACTAAGTCAGGGCCTCAAACTCCAACCAATTTCACTCCAACCAGGCACTGATTCTTGTTGTTAGTTAAACTCGTTCTTTAATTCCATGGCTTGTTGCTATTCTCATTGTGCAATAGCAGACATTCCCAAATATCGTTTTTTCTAAAAGCACTGATAAAATGTTTTGTGGACCTGAGCAGATCAGCAATCCTGAGACCTTCATCTTTCTGTATTTTCAGATATTGCGTGATGGACACAGTTTGCTGGTCATGTTTTGGCTCATTTTATATCTCATTATTGTCTGACTGCTAATTAAGGAAAAAGAAACAATTAAGGGGTGTGAGTCTTGAAGAGCTAGTCAAATAAAATTAATTCAAAAGAAGTTAATTAGCAGCAAAAACAGGTCACTAATTAAGAAAAGGGTTAGAATGAAAACCTGCAGCCACTGGGACCCTTCAGGAGCGGAGTTTGAGACCACTGACATAGATAATGGAAGATTCATTTTATCCCCTTACAAATAATAACACTCATTACAAGGACAGCCAGCCAATCAAACGTCTTGAAGCGCCACGTTGAATTCTAACATAAGTATGGCTCATCTGAGGGATCAGAGAAGGTGACAAAAGCAACAACACAGGAAGACATGTCAGAGATCGAGACATCTGGACATCGGAGAACGTAACCTAATAACATCAAATGCTAAATGAAAAAGCCGCCCAGGACAACATCCACTCTTAACATTGCTGATTTTCCAATAAGCTTTTCTAAGACTATACATCCAGACTTTGCTCTTTATTTTACTTTTTAGTATCTATTCTTCTATTTGTAATACTTTAATATATACCACTTTGCATTTACCTTTCTGTACTTAGTCTTTGTATCTAGAGTGATTGAAGTAACGAAGTAAATATTAGAACACAAGGTACAGCGCCTTTGGCCATCTCTGCAGGGTTATGACGGCTGTGAGGTTGCACCTCAATAGGTAGAACGACTGCGGTAGAAATAAGACAGCGTTTGGTTAAGTGATTGAGCTTTCTTGTTAGTTCATGTACTAGGAAGCTCATGAGTTGCTGTTTTATTATGTTTGATTTTATTGGTGTTATTATGTTTGCTATTTTTATTTTTTGCAAGATAAACTTGAGTGTCTTAAAAGTCACTTTTAATCAAAATGCATTACTATAATCATTAAAATAAAGAGAAATAAAGAGAAACAATGAAAACAAAAATAAAAAATGATAAAGAATAAACAAAATTCCTTTCCTAGGTGCACCAGCAGCGTTAGCCTCCTCACTAAAGGCGGCCTGGCCCCAAACTCAAGAGGCAGGTCTACAGTCTGTGCCAGCCTAAAAATAAGACAAACACTTCAAATGTGAACATTTCTTCACTGGGACAGAATAAAAACATTAAAAAAATAAACAAAAAAAACAAAACAAAAAACAAAACAAAACTATGGCTCAAGAAAACCAAACATGATTCCTTTAATAATTAAATATTTGTTATAAGGATTCAAAAAAATATCCAAAGGAAAGTAATGGTAGGCACCCAAAAACAAACAAAAAAAACCCCTGAATAGATAGGTTAAGAGAACGAATTCAAATCTAAAATCAGAGACAGTACACCTTGAGACAAGTGCTGGGGTTCAAAACCAAGAAATCTGAAATTAGAACAAAAGCACAATCCAAAAGACAACAACAAACTTGGATGCTAAAGCTGCCATATTGACACCTGACTCTCTTTAAATACTGGTAGAGTGGCCCTGCCCCATGAGGCTCCACTTAAAAAAGGACACAGCAGAAAGCAAAGAAAATGAATACATGTCATGTTATTTTCTAACCTGATTATCCCCAACCAGGGTTACGGGGGGTTCTGTAGCCTATCCCAGCTAGCATAGAGCAGAAGGCAGGAACAAACCCCAGAGAGGGCGCCAGTCAATCACAGGGAAAAATGGAACATATATTAAGATAATACAAGAAGACGCAATTAATAAACAATGCAATAATAAATACAACACAACCAGAACACAACCAAAAACATGTACTATGTAATACAATGCTACACCATGTGTGTGGATATGTGTCTGGCCCCTCAAACCAGCCGAATTGGTCTCTTTGGCTCTCATCTCATTAGTCAGTTTGACTTTGGTGGCTCAGCGGTTGACATGATACTTCAGGGCTGTGAAGTTCCATTCCAGATTGTGACAACTTTGTATTATGTTTTACAAAAAAGCAGTTAAATGAACCATTTTAATGATTACAGAGCAAATAACTTTCTAAGTGACTTTGGGTTGCTGAATACTAATGAGGTGCCACCCAAGTCACAATCAAAGATGGGAAGTATTTGCAAGAATATGAATGATGGGTAATGGGAGGGCCATCTGCTGTTGCTGGCAGTCAAAAAAAGCAGATCAGAAGTGAGCAATGCACTTCGAGATGACAAGACTCGGAGAAACAGGCATTATGGGTATGTGATTGAGAGAGGAAGAGACGGTCAAGAGAGGCTGAGACACATGAGGGTCTCAAGGACAGATGTAGGAGGAACGCTGAGGGCAAGAGATATCAAATAGTTTTACATTTACATGATGCATAGCTGGTGGTAAGATAATAAAACACACAAATATTCAATATTCAAAAGACAACCAAAGATATTGTATTAGCCTGGCGAATTTCTATTGGTCAGCTATTCCAGATTTTAGATACATAACAACAGAAGGCCGCCTCACCACTGCTTTTAAATTTAGCTCTTGGAATTATAAGCAGACACTCATTTGTAGATCTAAGGTTACAATTTGGAGTGTAAGGTGAAAAGCATTCTGAAATATAGGAAGGAGCGAGATGATTTAAGGCTTTGTACATCATATGTAGGATTTTAAAGTCAATTGTAAATGACACAGGTAACCAATGTAGTGACATTAGAACTGGAAAGATGTGCTCGGATTTTCTTTTCCTAGTTAAGATCTAGCAGCTGAATTCTGCACTTGTTGCAATCAATTGATGTCTTTTTTGGGTGGCCCTGAGAGGAGTGCGTTACAGTAATCTAGTCAACTAAAAACAAAAGCGTGAGCTAATTTTTCAGCATCTTGCAAAGTTATAAGAGGTCTAACTTTTGTTATATTTCTTAGGTGAAAAAAATGCTGTCCTAGTAATCTGATTAATATGTGATTTAAAATTTAGGTCAGAGTCAATAATTACCCCTAAATTCTTTACCTCCGTCTTAACTTTTCAGCCTAATGTATCAAGTTTATTTCTAATACCCTCATTATATCCATTTTTTCCAATCACTAAGATTTCTGATTTCTCTCTATTTAGTTTGAGAAAATTACTAGTCATCCATTCAGAAACACAAGTAAGACATTGGGGTCAGTGAACCAAGAGAGTCGGGGTCATCAGGCGCTATTGATAAATACAATTGTGTGTCGTCAGCATAGCTGTGGTAGCTCACGTTATGCCTTGAGATAATCTGACCTCATGGAAGCATGTAAATCGAAAAGAGCAGTGGAACAAGGATAGAGCCTTGTAGAACACCATATAGAACATCATGTGTCTTTGAAGTATAATTACCACGACTAACAATGAATTTTCTACCTGTTAAGGAAGACTCAAACCAATTTAAGACCCTGCTAGAGAGGACCACCCACTGACTAAGACAATTTCTAAGAATATTGTGACCAATGGTATGAAATGTGACTCTCAGATCTAAGAGGAAGAGAACAGGTACATGGCCTCTGTCTGCATTTACCCAAAAGTCATTTACTACTTTAACAAGTGCAGCTTCTGTACTGTGATTTGTTGTCAAACCCGACTGAAACTTATCAAGAGTAGCAGGTTTATTGAGGTGACCATTTAGCTACGTAATGACTGCCTACTCTAGGATTTTACTTAAGAAAGGCAGGTTAGAAATAGGTCTAAAATTGTCAAAAACAGAGGAGTCGAGATTACTTTTCTTGAGCAGGGGTTTAACAACAGCAGTCTTAAGACAGTCTGGGAAGACCCCCTGTATCTAATGATGAATTTACTACGTCAAGCACACTATCAGTTAGCACATCAGATACTTCTTTGAACAAACTTGTTGGTATTGGGTCAAGGACGCAGGTGGAGGGTGAGATAAAATGAAGACATACTTGAGGGTATATTTGACATGGAGATCAAATGAATTTGATCCATCATTGATGGGGTCTTGGATGACCTTCCTACCTTCATTACATGACTGGCTGAATTAAAACCTGATTTTGCTCCCTGATGCCCCCCTCAGATTCCATGTATGCCTGGCACTCCATTATACTGAATGCCCGAGACCAACCCCTTCATCCAGAACTCTGCACTAAGGACACCAGCCATAGTCAGACCCTTTTTAAAATTAAACAGAGAAGCAAACCACAAAGTTTTAGCACAGTGAGCAACAGCAGCACCAAATGAAGTCATACATCGTGTTGTACACAAGTCATCTGCATTTCCTGAAGAATTCAAAGTGGCAGTTTTTGGTTTTATTTTTTTCACACATAGCAGCCTGGGGGTCGATGACTTCCTGAAAACGGAGCAACACAACTGTAAGGCGTCAAATTTTAATATCAGTTCTCATTTCTGCTTTTTGACAGTTATATGAAGATGGCCAGGGCACTTGACCTGATTATATGTAAGTACAGCGACTCATTCGAAATTTTTATCCTAAGAAATCATTTAGTGGTGAACTAGCAAACTTCAATGATGGCATAAAAAAATTATAATCTGTTGCAAAATAAATAAAATAAAAAGTGAAATTATAGAGAGCCAATGCCAAAAACAGGCCTGCGAAACTGACTCAGGAAATTGTAAACTGACAGTGTTAGTGTTTGGGGTCTCTGAGATATCGAGCACATCGTGACACTTCACTTGTTAAACTGTAAGAGATGCAAAAGTACAAGAACACATTATTATGTATGTTGTGCAGAAAGGACATCATGACTCAAGTGAGGACAATTTACAAAATCAGCAATAAAATATAATTCTTTACTTACATTTATTACACTCGCCGAACAGGTGACTTGCCAAGGTTCACAAAGGCAGTTTGAGGTGGGAGCCGAGTGGGAACGCTGGGGTGTGAAGACCACCGTGGCACACCATCCACAATACGGCACTAACATTTACTGAGTAGAGCAATCTGAAGAAGAGCCCCAGTAGAGCTTGTGAGCTCCGCAGGGCCGGCGAATGCAGGCTGACTTGGAGCCTAGGAAAGCTTCAAATGCAATTAAAAATATAATATTTCAAAGAAGTAATAAAACTGCCATCCACCCATCCATCCGCTTTTAAAGCCACTTCATTTAATTTAAAGTGACAAGGGAGACGCAACCAATCATAGGAGCACAGGACACAAGGCAGGAGCCAATCCTGAACGAGGATACATCAACATACTATAATAAGCTTATAAATTAAATGTATCAGTTTTATACATAAACAGACAAACAATAACTACAACAAAAAAATCATTTAGGCTACAATGTTCTGATTAGAAACGTTCTGGATAAGTCTGCACCCGAGCACTGTGCTCTGTGGCTCAAGGATGGCAAAGCAACATTCTAAAAAAATTATTTTCATTTGATTTGAGAGTTTAAAACTGAAGACATGCGGCCAAAGCCGGGCTGAAAGCAAATTAACTCTCTTCAGGTTTTAGATTTCATTTAGCACATGTTTAAATCTTCATTGTTAAATTAATATGTTTGTGTGATTATTTATAATTAATTAATATTAAAACTTTCTAATATTTCAATAAAACATATCACATTATTTTATAAAACCGAATTTATAGGTGGAGATTATTTAATGAAAGCCTGTGGGTTTGGTCTGAGTTTTATTGAAATGTCTGACACTGTAATCTGCTGGCTTCTTGCAGTTCTTTACAGTATAATAAGCTTCTGTTTATGATCCAATTCTGCTCAGTTTTATTGAGCATGGCTTTATCCCAGCAACCAAAAAATACACTCTGCCTATTTTGTAATTAAAAAATGATTTACAAACAGTTATGGTGACAACGACAAATGGCCTATTAACAATTTTGTGCATATATAAGTAAATCAAGTCAAGTTTAGTATTCTGTGGACTTAATACAACAAAAAATAGAACACAGTGTCACAATGCTGTATATATATATATATATATATATATATATAAACAGAGTGCAACACAAATTATAGAAACATAGATAGAAAGGCACTATATAATAGATAGATAACTACATATACATTATATACAGTATACAGTACATATATATATATATTTATATCCATCCATCCGTCCATTTTCCAACCCGCTGAATCAGAACACAGGGTCACGGGGGTCTGCTGGAGCCAATCCCAGCCAACACAGGGCACAAGGCAGGAACCAATCCTGGGCAGGGTGCCAACCCACCGCAGTATATATTTATATACAACACAGTATTTTTATAACAGATTATTTATAAATACAATTTATCACAAAAACATTATGTAACTGTTTCATTTTTTGAGGAATGGATTACACCAGTGGTTCCTCAACTCGATCCTGGGCCCCACTCCTGCTGAAGGTTTTTGTTCCAACCAGATTCACAATCGGTGATAATAATCAATAACAACTGATCTCATTTAATTAGCTGGTCTTTTTTTTACTGTTCTCATTATTCTGCATTCAGAAAAATACCACACTATGGTTTTTACATTTTTAAGACTTTTAGAAATATTTCTATTATTTTCTAAAGCTATAAGCTAAAGCTTCATTTATTTATTTATTTCTCCAGCCGTCTGGAGTTTTTTTGTTTTTTCTGTTCACCCTGGCCATCGGACCTTACTTTAATTCTATGTTAATTAGTGTTCCCTAATTTTAATTATTTATTTTGTCTTTTTTCTCTTTCTTCGTCATGTAAAGCACTTTGAGCTCCATTGTTTGTATGAAAATGTGCTCTAGAAATAAATGTAATGCTTCAGTCTCTCTTGTTATTTTCCTATTATTTTCCTCTTTTCTTGTTTAGTTTGCTCCCTTCATTTAACCCTAATAGTGACAATTAGCACCCAGCACAGCAGACACCCAGATGATGAAAGCAGCAACGACTTCAATGTCAGGCTCGCTAATTAGTAAATAATCCAATTAAATAACCAGAACACCTGTTAAAGCAGAATGAAAATTAGGTTAAAAATACTGTTAACAACTTAAAATAAAAACTACATATTCCCCATATAACTGCTTATTACATTTTAATAAAAATCTACCATACTTATTTTGTAATTTCTACATTGACTCCAAAACACAGGAACAAGGAAATAATGAATCACATAATTAGGCTAAGAGTCAAATGAAAAACAAAAACCCAGGACCGAGTTTGGGAACCACCGGATTACACAGTTATCATGAGAGTATATACAGCAGCAGAGAAAGGTCTAGAACACAACTGGTATACAAATGAACCAGAGTATTATGTACACACAACACAACAAAAAAAAATTGCTGTATACATGGTATGCAACACTAATGATATACTTTATATGTTTTTGTGTATTTATACACTACCGGTCAAAAGTTTTAGAATACCTCAGTTTTTCTTCAGATTCAATCAGTTGAAATGCAATGAATGACCTAAAATAGTGAAAAGGTAAGCAATAAACAACCACAGGTTTAAATTTAAAGTTTTAGGTGAGCAAAAATTGAAAAAAAGGACATTTCAGAATATGACAAAGTCGTTCATCAGGGAACGACTAATAGGTGAAAACCTTCAGATGTTCTGCAGCGCCTAAAGTAAATGAAGCCTAATGTCCCAACTTGTGTCAATTACTTAAAACCCCCCCTGTCTGTCTTAAAGCACAACTGGTGCAGACTGTGTCACTACACCCTCTGAAGTACAACTGTCAATATAAAATACTCTACAATTAACTGACATCATAATACAGATTGTGGACACATTAAGTTAAAATGTTAAGTAACCCTTAAAATCAGGTACGTGTGACACATTCAGTATTGTATGTTTTTATTTTAGAAAATGATGATAATGTTTAGATGATAAAATATTCAAAGCTCAATGCACCTTTTATCAAAGTACATATTAATAATGGATAATCTAATAGTTTAATACATAGTTTTAATTAAATGTTGTTAGAAATATATAATTCCTAAAATGTTTTTAGTTCTTCCTTCCATGCAGCTAACATATTTTACAAATAATTAATTTTTTATTTATGATATCAGTTCTATAGAGTTAATAATTATTCTTCAGCATGTATTTTTCTGTACGTTGCACAAATTTAAAAAAATAAGCCTACAGATGGAAGACAAAGTCCAGTAAACTGCTGCCTTGTAGCTGGTTGTGTAGTTCTGGGACCACCCCAGTCTGGAACTCTCTAACTATTACATATAAAACACAAATAAAACGTGCTTTTCCAATGAATTAATTGATTAATTAATGAAAAACAGTTTTCCTTCTGTTTTCTGCCAGTAACTAAGAATTTCTCTTCAATCGGATATATACATAAAACACAAAAACACAAATATTTCTGCTGTATAAAAAATATATGTAGTATGCACCTGTACATTTTAATATAAAACATATATACTGTATTTAATATAAAGTATCGGCAGACTAGCATAACTACAAAAGACGAGCAAAACAAATCTGACAAAGAACTTGATAATAAAATTCATGTAAGAAAACGGACACAGTGAAATTAGATACAGAGCATGATTTAAAAAAAAATATTAAAATTGATAGGCTAATCAGCCTAAATTACAGATGCAAGAATGTTACAAATTGTTCATTGCAACGTGTATTTTTTAATTAAAATAGAATACTTCTACAGTTTCTATTGTTAAAGGATTTCTGGTAAAACTAATTCTATCCATCCGTTTTCTAAACCCACTTATTTAAATGTAACAAGTTTTCTTTCTTTCTTTCTTTCTTTCTTTCTTTCTTTCTTTCTTTCTTTCAGTACTCAAATTAAACTAACAGAAATTAATTCTTAATCAATTTTTTATGAAGGCCCTGAGAAAAGAGTGGGAAGCCAGCCCCAAAGGGCGCTCTGCAGTCGAGTGCGTAGGCAGGCGTCTAGTGGTCTTTCCACCTGAGGCGGCGTGTGGGCCGCCTGCCAAACGGAGACACTTTGGGCACCTTTAATGTTTCGCCCACACTTTATGAAGGATTTGACACCCCAAACAATATTAAAACTTACTCAATACTTCTGTCATATAGATGCCGCGGCATATGCTCATTCTTATTTTTATTATATTTTTCTTTCTTATTCTTTTGTGTCCCCTTCAGTACATAGTTACTGTACACGAGAGTAGCTGCTAGAACTAACCTGAACTGAATCCTCTAGCAGGTTTTGCCTTGCGCTTTTCATGCTTGTTTGTCTTTCTCTTTTCCAGGGTTCACTGTGGTGATTTTCTCAGCACAGGATGCAGGTAAGAAATGAGATTTCAGGTTTGCAGTGCCATTGACTGCAATGGCTCATCATTTCCATCAACTCATCTTCTTTGTTCCTTTTATTTCACATCTCATCATTCCAAGTTTAATGCATCTATTAGATGATCTCCAGTAGCTCAGCTGGATTTCTCCTTTCAGTCTATTGGATTAGTATGAATACCTTCTTTAAAATACTTTTAATGGCTTTTGAATGGGAACTAGCTCAGGAAGCATGACACGTGATGTTAGTGCCACAATAAAATAAAGGTCAGTCCCTAGGGTTAATGGGCTATCCAAGATTAGATTATAAGTCATTCAAGTTTTTTACTGCACTGGTGAGGCCTAATCTGGAGTCCTGTGTGCAGTTCTACAAAAATGACATAGCAGCACTAGAAAAAGTCCATAGAAGAGTGACTAGGCTGATTCAGGGCTACAGGGGATGAGTTATGAAGGAGCTGAGCCATAAAAGGAGATGAGGAGGAGACCTGACTGAAGTGTTTAAAATGATGAAGGGAATTAGTCCAGTGGATGAAGACTGTGATCCACTGTCTTCCGTTATCTGTGACTTTAAAATGAGTTTCATTAAGAATACGGGGACACAGAGGATACATTTCGCAGAAACATTAGGAAGTTTTTCTTCACTCAGAGACCCACAGACACTTGGGATAAGTGACCAAGTAGTGTGGCAGGCTGTAGGACTTTAGGGACTTTCAACACTAGACTTGATGTTATTTTAGAAGAATTAAGTGAATAGGATTGGCAAGCTTTGTTGAGCTGAATGGCCTGTTCTCATCTGGATTGTTGTAATGTTCTAATAAATGAGTGACTGTTCGTTTGGTGTGTGTTTCATTTTCATTTGTGGTTTAAAGAATCTTTGTTTTAGTTTCCTGATGTTTTAGGTGTTACAATTTTTGGTTGTAGGAAGGATAGGATGGATTTGTTTGGTTACTGAATTAGGTTTAGCTCGTGGGTTCCTTTTCATTATTATTTGATAATGTTATAAATTTTTTACAGTTTTGTTTTTGTTTCCTTCTTGGATATTCTCATTAATGTTAAATGCTTTAAAGGTCACTGAATCTTATTTTGTTAACATTTGGTTGTAAACACTTATTAAATGATATTTAAAATAATTTCTTTCAGTGACGCCATTTTGTATTCTGCTTTGTGCTGCCATTTTGAGTTTAGTGTGTGTCTTGTTGCTATGCAGGACAACCAGAAGTTATGACCTGTAATGTTATAAGTTCAAAGGTATAAAGGCCACCTCAAAGACTTCTTAGTCTTCCTAGTGCTGGATAAATGCATTTGGTTTATGGATTTTCTGGTGAGGACTTAGTGCTTTGTTTTCTTTTCACTTTCATGTCTGGTATTTTGATTATTCTTGATGACAGATCAGTTAGACTTTCTGGTTTCGAACTTTGGGAGGCCTTAGACTATGTTTCAATTCCAAATTCTTTTTCATTTAAAAATCTGCCCCACCATTTTCTGTTGTACAATATTCATCTTCTGTTCCCTCCCTCACCTGTCAGACACAGTGAATGAACACTTACGCAATGCTCTTTTTGTACTCAATCTGTTTAAGTTAACAGTTTTTCCACTTATTCTAGAGCAGTTAAAATGTTTATTTGTGCCTTTTCCAGCATGAGTCCACTTGCCTTTTCTGTTTTTTTGCTCTTTTTGTTTTTGCTCTCTAGGAGCTAGTTTATATTTATTTGCTCATGTCTGTTCAATAAAGAGATACCCCAGCAAATCTTTGAAGATTGGTCCTTGAAGTCTATGGGAATTGTCAGGGCGTCTCTGCTTGATTCTATTTTCTGCATTTGTTTCTGCAAAAGTCTTGGAGACTCAAGAGCATTTGTTATATTTTGAATATTTTATACATCTTTTGTTTTACGTGTCTGGTGGTCACAATAGTGAGGAATCATGGCAGATGCTTATGAGCTACAAACAGGTCTTATCATTTTTCTTTAAATGTATTAAATAAAAACGAAGATAATACTATAGTACAAAACAGTCTTGTTTTGTAATTTGTATCTCTTCTTCTTTGCAGAGGAATCAAGTCAGAATCAGAAACCTGCATATATTGGAGATAATGTGACACTTGACTGCCTCAGTGCGATATCTGGTGGAAAATTTAAATGGCAAAAATTGAGTCCAAAAGTTGAGAATTTAAATAGCACTGGATCGACGTACACCATTCAGTCTGTGACTGCCTCTGACAGCGGGACATACAAGTGTGAAACAGACAAAAGTGTTTCTCATTATATCTCACACGCTGGCAGAACTGTGACACTGACTGTTCAGGGTGAGTTTGTGTCTGAAATGGGGTCAAAGCTGAGCATCACACTAAAGCAGCTAACTTGTGTCTCTGTGTACTTCAACACTATAGATAATGGATGCTCAGCTCAATTACCTCTTGTAATGAATGTGACCACAAGGGGGAGCCACTGACCTCCAAACCCCAGACACAAACGGACCAAAGACAGTTCCGGGTTCAAATCAAGTTCATTTTATTAAACACAGTACCGTCATGCGTAGGCATAGTCACAATAACACAACTAGATATAGTGCTCACTCCTTTCCCTTTCCTTGTGCTCCTCCAGGTAAGTGTTGACTCCTGCCTCCCTTGACTAAACAAGGCAGGGTAGTGTCCTTTTATATTGAACCCAGAAGTATTTCCGGTGCCAATGACTTTGCCTGGTGGAAACACCTCTGGGTCATGCGTAGGCTCTGCAAAGAAAGGAGACCTTCCTCCAGCAGTGCCCCCTGGCAGTACCCAGGAACCACGACAGGGCTACCCTTCTGGAACACAGTTCCCATGCAATTCCGATCGACTGTGTTTTTCACCACACCAGATGAATGTCAGTCTTGACTCTTCTGGGGATCACTGGACACATTTTTTACCACTTCTTATCAGAGTAAATCAAAGAGAACTGGATAAGTTCAACCCCACTGACTCACTTTGCCATCTTTTCATTTTCAGAGAGGAAAGCCAGACTTGAATTGATTACAAGTCATATAGATGGATCGATATTTGAGAGAGATCAAATCAACATGACATGTTATGTGGACGGAGATCCTGTTGGTTGGACATATGAGCTCCACATGAGTGAGAGGGTGATGTCATATAAGTCTCAAATGGAGCGGACCTTCACCTTCAACTGTATGACTCTTTCACAGGCAGGAAATTACAACTGTCGAGCTAGGAAAGGAGATCTTTACTCAAATTTCAGTAATCTAATTCACATTCATGTTTCAGGTGAGTAACTGAAATCAAACTTACAGCCTCTCTGTTTTATCATGGGATGTAGAACAATCAAAAAATGTTGACAAGCCATTCAGCCCAAGAAACTTTGCCAATCATACCCACCTAAAACAATTCCTCCTATTCTGCAAGTCTTCTCTCAAAAGGCACTATATTAGCCTCTTGGATCTTTGCTTATGCAGGAAATGCCACCTATGATACCTCCCAGCCTGCGTACCTGAAGGACCAGAATTAGGCAAGAGGTTGACCCCCAAACCCGTCAGTGATTGATAGTGCCAGTGAATCACACAGGCAGGTTGCAGTAAAGATAATTAGCCTTTATTTACTTGCTAAAATATGCAATTGCAGAGAAGCCAGTATCAGCAAATTGATAATAAAAATGTAAATATACAACTTGGGAAGTCCATTTTGATGGTCAGTCTTAGTAGATTCAGTAGCAAAGCAGGCTTCATTCTGTCTTTTCCTAGTTTTTGCAGTATGCCATGAAGATATTCTCAAGATCGTAGGGACACTGCTGTTAAGTGGCAAGCTTAAAGCACTGCCACCGGCACCTTTTATGCTTAACATAAGAGGCCTGCAAAGGACATTTCAGCCCATTCCCTCTTATAATGACCAGATGTGACCTGGTTGTGGCCCTGGCTCCAGCTGCTGGCACACAAAGATTGGTTTGCACTATTCTGTACTTGCACTTCCGTGTTTGAGCTTTAAAGTGGCGTACAGGGTACCTGTGATGTAAGCAGCAGATTGGGCAGTAACCTGAAGGTAAGGAGACATACTCTTACAGTACGTGTGTGTAAACATTCTCTTGATGTCACCCTGATCTCACAAAACATCATGGGGCACTGGGACAAAAATATTCATGTTGGCCAAACCACACAGCAAATTACCAGGAAAACATTTGTTGAACGAGGTTGATGGCAAACAAAGCATTTTTGTTGCAAGGAGTTTTGCTGATCAGCACTATTTGTGAGTATTACTTTTATTTGATATATATGTTGACTACTTTTACTGATGGATTTTGCATTTGGATCATGATTTTGGATTTGTTACCTTTGGGTTGAAATGGTTGCAGACCTCCACAGTTTTGTGATTTATTTGCTCCGCCTGGACGGCCAATTGGATTGCAGGTTTCTATCACTTAGTTTATTTGACTTGAGTCATATAAACCTCACGCAACCCTCATCTTGTCCATAGTGTAACCAGGTGTTATCACTGATGTATAATATAAAGCGACAACCTCCTCAAACTAGTGAAGCTCTGGAGACCCACAGTGGGAATTTACTTCTTGGGCTGCCTTTTTAGGCAAATCCTTTTTCTTTGTTTGTTCTCTTTTGTGCTTCTTTTGCTTGTTCAAAAATAACTTCTTTATTTACAAAGATGCTTTGTTTTGAACTTGTCTCATCAGTCCAAAGGTTTTAGGGTTCCTCTCTCTAGAAAGGTATTTGTGTATATTTTGGGACATTTAAAGCAGTTTTGAACTTTTTAGTTTAAAGCTAACTTCTTGTTTTGGGCCTGTGCAGGCAGAAGCCTATCTGTGGTGGTTGGAGGCTGGCTGCCTGTGGTAAAGTCTTCTCTGAGAGGGTTGGTGAATGTCTTAGCATGTGTTGTTGGACTTTCTGGAGGTGTCACACTATTTCTTTACATTAATAAACTGCAATCTACAACAGATACCGTGTTGTTGTTACTCCTTTGTGTGTCAGGCTGATCTTTGAAGAATCAGCTTGTCTGTCAAGACCTTTCCACATTAACTGTCTCCTACTCTTCTACTCTCTTCTTAGCACTGAATGTGACTTTAACTGCATTTCCTAAAAGTCCCATGAAGGAGGGTGACTCTCTGCAGCTCGTTTGCACATGGATGGGGAACGGACGCTCCAGCTCAAACCTCACTTATAGCTTTTTGAGAAACAATGTGACTGTGAAGAAGAGTAGCAGCTCTTCAGTGTTCAGTATTAAAGAGATTGAAAAAAATCACACTGGGAATTACACGTGTGCTGTGGAGTCGCCAGGACGAGGAAAAGCTTACAGCGATGACATAGAGATTGAAGTTCAAGGTACAGCAAGAAAAGATGTTTGGCTGGTGAATCATATGGTGAATTTATTCGAGGAGAATACAACATTTCTATGTATTATACCGCTTTCACATCAGTTGGTCTTTCGGTCTTTCTGTAGCTCTTTTGTGGGAGGAACATAGGACAGGATGGAGAGACACAGACAGAAGTGCTTTTTGTGCATATAATGTGGTGAGCAAGTAAGCAATCCCCCCTCACCAGGTGGACATGGATACCTGGGTTCCTGTTTTATTTTTTTTTCCATTCATCCCTTGTTTGTGGACTTTAGAATCCTTGGTGTTATTCTGGGTACGACAGGTCACCACAAGAGTGATAGCGCTAGAGTTGGAAGTCAAACTGTTGCTCACGTATTCTTCCTCCATTTTTGAAAACTCAGTTCCATTTCCATTTATAGAGCAGAATCACTTCTCTTTATAGTCTATCCTTTAAACGATTCCTAGTGTTACACTTCACCCCAGAGCAGATTTTAGCAGGGTGGGACTCCTAGGAAGACTGTAAACAATACCAAAAAGAAGCATTCTTGAACTAAGTAAAGGAACCCAGGAGCTGAGAGTAAATTGAAAGGCAAGATATTACATCCCAACAGACATGAACTTTCCCAACTGGGATGTAAAGTTAATAAGGTCTTAGCTGGGGCTACACTCTAAAATAGCAGTGCTTCCCCAAGCCAAGAGGTGGCAGCAGCATTTCCCTGTTACAATAATTCAGGTTCCTGCAGCCTCTCTTGGTAAGTGTAGTATTTGCATGACTCTCTGTGGAAATGTACTTCCTGGAAGGCTTGTGGAAGTACTCTAAGGTGGAGGGTTTCTGAAACTATGGCTCACGACCCAAAATGGGTCATGGGTTGCCACCTTTTGGGTCATGCAGAGTGGTGACTTACCTCTGTATTCAATAGGAAAGGGTCACATATGGTTACGAAAGTGTCTGGTGATGGGTTTCCACATGGAGTATAAGCAATCAACATTGCTTTGTTATGCTTTTCTCCAAGGGGGATTATGATTTTTGGTGGAGATTCTCTAAGGGGGTCCCTCGTCACCCAATCTGACAGTTGTTATAGACTGGGTCTCGAAAAAATTAAGAACGGCAAGATTGGGTCACATGAAATAAACACCACCCTAAGGAATATCTTTTTATGGGCTGTGACCTCATTAATTGGACAAGCTGGGAGTTCGGGAGAGGATCTATGGCAAGGGGGGAACAGAGGGCCATTATTGGGATGAGAGCATGAAGAGCATAGGAAAGGGGCTGATCGGGGCAGAGTCTTTTGTTAGATTCCCGTTTTTGTGTAGATAGATAGATTGGAATGGGACTATATGTTATATACATAGTACTTTATTTGCCCCTAGGGGAAATAGAATCTCGAAAAATATATAAACAGACAATAACAACCCACAAATACATACAAGAGTTACAAAAAAGAAAAAAATACTACTTGGTGAAAGATAAGAGAGCCATCCCAATGAGACACTACAAGGGCATACTGCTGCTGGTATAAATAAGCCCCAGTCATATTTCTTCACTCACGTCTGGTCAACATTTTGTGGTCTGAAAGTCTTCAGTGTTTGTGTGTCACTGAGAGGATGTGCGGCTTTGTTCATAATGACACTCAGTTTTATCTTCATTCTTTCATCCACTACGACCTCCAAGGGGTCCCATAACAGAGTCTGCTTTGTTGATTTGACAGGCCTCTGTTGATTTGATGTTATCAGCCCAGGACACTACAACGTGCACCTTGTGTTCTTGCATCTTTATTGGCTTGTACTGGGGTCTTTCAGGGTACTGGTTCCACTTCATGACCACTTGTTTTGTCACAGTGTGTGATTCTGCCACTCTGCATTTCTTCTCCAGCCTTTAATGTATTATGACTAATTCATTTTCCGACATGCACTAACTCTCCTGGTTTTCTCTTCTCAGCTCTGACCGTCACTTTAACCGTAGCTCCTGGAGGTTCTGTGATGGAAGGAGACTGTCTCACCCTGAATTGCACGTGGAGAGTCAATGGAAGTTCCAGCTCAAAGCTCAACTTCAGTTTCTGGAGGGACTGCGTGTCTGTTAAGAATGACAGTGACTTTCCAGTTTTCAGTATACAGGAAATAAATAAAAGTCATAGTGGGAATTACACGTGTGCCGTGGAGCTACCAGGAGGAGGTCAGAAATACAGCAATACAGTAAATGTTCAAATACAAGGTAAATTATGTGAAAAAAATACCTGAAAATGAACTGAATGAATCAACATTTATTTATTTAGCACATTTTTAGAAAAACGTGATGGAACTCAAAGTGCTTTACAAGATATCCAAGAAGTAATTACATGCAAAGGAAACAAGTAAAAATTAGATAAGAAAAATAATACATAAATAGTATAATAAAAAAATAATTCACACTTTACGGTTGAATAGTAGTGAAACCTGGGATGAAGGATGAAATGTTGAGACACCAACCATGTTGTCCAATGTAGTTATTGTAATGTAAAACAAAATAAATGTGTGGTGACGCTAAAAAACAGAAAATACACGCAGTAACCTTTCCTTAACAAAGTCCTCACTTTTAAATGAAGCTCCGTCCTCTAGTAGCTCAACTCAAAGTAAGACATCTCCTTTTAGGAAAGCCCAGCTTTACAGGTCCTGGCCCATAGGGGGCGGAGTCAGTTTGCCTCACTGGGTTGTCTTCTCTGAACTGTGGAGGCAGAATCGGATGACGAGGTTAGCTACAGCACCCCCTGTTGCTTTGGGGTGGTACTACATACATCAGCTGGACGACAACCCACTGATGTACGGTACATGCATGACAACTTAGATAATATAGATATATATCCATCCATCCATTATCCAACCTGCTATATCCTAACTACAGGGTCACGGGGTATAGATATATAATTAAAATAAATACTGAAAAGTTTGTTTTTTTTAAGTCACTGGACTTAAGTGAGGTGGACAGAAGGAATAAAACAAAACTCCATTTAAGCTGGGGAAAAAACAAAATCTGTAGAGGTTTGTGGCCAAAAGACCCCCCACCCCCAGCACCCACTGGTCATCCTGTCTAACATAAATGTTTTAAAGTTGTTCTTTTTTTATTTTTTTTAAGGCTTCATCTTAGCGGTTTTCGATGCAGTGGGTCTCGTGGCAGCTTGGCATATCTGCTTACATTTAAACCTTCAAACATCACAGGTGGCTGCACAGGACTTTGAGCAGAATGCCACCACAGAAGAACCAGAAAAGAAAATAGAGAAAAGTGAAGATTAATAAAGATTGCAGATTCATTGAAGAGTATGATAAAACTATGTATATCTAGTACATTAAGGGTAGAGCTAAATTGTAGTTACGAGATAGCCAAATTAAAAAAGTAAGTTTTCAGCAGTTTTTTTCAAAATGATGTACAGTGTTAGCCTGCCATATCTCTACTGAAAAAGTACTCACGATTTTTGGTAGATAACAGCAGAAGGCCGCCTTACCGCTTCCTTTATGCTTGGCTCTTGAAATAATAAACAGACTGCCATTAGAATATCTAAGGCAGTGTTTCGTAACCCTTATTCTGTCGTGGCACACCTCTTGTAACCAACAACATCCCACTATTTTAATAACCAACAAACTCATTGTATCTCATACATGTGCTCAACTGTCCGAAGGGCTGGGACTCCCAGAGAAGCTCTGAGATCAGCGTTCAGAGACACGGGACTTAGTGTGCACTTTGATGGCATCTCCAAGCAGCTCGGTCCCTTTATCTACCTCTCTTTGTCTTACAATCAACTCATATGCCCACTATCCACCAGCCATGTGAGGATTGCTGGTGACCACACACCCAGGCAGATGGACTCTAGAAGCCAGGAGACTCATCCGAAATGCTCTAACTTCGGAGTCTGCAACATAGTGATTGTGGAGCTGCTTTTATGCCAGCTTCTCCAGGAAGTTCTGTCCTCCTCTGATAGCTCCTAACCGTCTGTGGAGCTTGTCTCTCTCAGGTTTAGACCCAGGTGCGCTACACTGTTATTTTGACGGCACACCTGGGAAGCTCTGACTGTGCCATGCCTCAAAATAACCCACTTCCATCTTCTATGCCCTAACCAGATAAATTGTTAACTTCATTTAAATAATGTATACTGTCCTGGTCCTGCCTCACACTCTATGCTTGCTGAGAATGGTGTGACCCTGGATGGAATAATTTAACATGTGTAACAAAGATTTTTCAGTGTTCCTTAAAGGTTTGGAAGAATCAGCATTCTAAGGCTACAGCTGGTTTGACATTTATTAAAGAGCTTATTGTGTGGCGATTGGTTACGTGGAGAAAGAAAAGGAAGGACAGGAATTTGGGGTCGGTATGTTTGACAGACATGGTACAGCGGCAATAAATTATTTCATCTGGGGTCGTGCACGTCCCAGCAAGCATCTTGTGGGAGGATCCCTGGGTGGGGCACCAGCTCATCGTTACAGCTGCGCCACCGCGCCCTACCATGTTTAATTATTAACAGTATACGTTATTTAAACGAAGTTAAAAATCTATCTTTAAAATGTAATATAAATATTTTAATGCATTTCATCATGAAAATGATATCAAGTATACATCTAAAAGTGCTGTAATATCATGAATGTAATGTATTCTGTTTGGCAATCACTGCCTGTGCACTCCTGTCGGCGTAAGAGAAAGCCCGTTTAAGAAGCACATAGCAATTAATGATGTGGTCGGGGAACACACAGAATTTGAAACATTTAATGTGCTACTTTAGTTACGAATGCATTTGAAAAATGCTAGTAAATTAAACATTGATTTTAAGATGAAGTTTACAGTGTTTGTACTTTAATAACAAAATAAACTACGAGATTAAAGTACTGTAGATATTTTCGAGATTAAAATCAACATTTTAAATTCAATCTTGACATAGACCTCTTTTTTTTTCTTCACTCTATCTCAAGTTTTTTTTTGGCTCTGTGGCCCTAATATGCTTCCATATGACACTCTGATGGTGAGCTGTGACTTGCCTTTTCACATCGACTTTGATATCTGACTATTTCTTTTTTATTTTGGGCACTGTGCAGCTTCCTAAATTTGAACTTTTGAGTGTCTTCGCCACCCTGTGACACTCATTTTGTTGCTTATACCACTGCTTAAGCCACCAGTTAGTACATTTTTTCTTGCATCCACTTCACTGAGCAGGACCTCCATTTTGTATTCGCTGAAATTCTTCTTTTTAACATGTGCTTCTGCCATTGTTTTTTAATAAAACACTGAACAAAGGGGATATTTATATTGATTTGCATATTCAAATATATGAAATTCTGGGAGGAGTCGGGATGCAACTGTAGGCGTGTGCATGTGCGCTAACATTTACGTTGATTGGGATTTATAAAGAGGAAGTGTGTTGAACTTTGCTTACGTAGTGATATGCATCTGAATGTGCGTTCACACATTTCTAGTTTTGTCCGTACGCCATGTTTTAGTGTGAATGCCATGAGGCCCCAGGTTTGGTTTTGCTCCATTTTTGAAGTCTTACACTATTTTTGCCATTTTGTGACGCTGCAATCACAGCACTGTCTACCACAATGTATTTCACACATTACTTTTAATCCAAGTGTTGGCAATACTAATCATGTTTAGGATTCGATTTAATTTCAGTTTTTTGTTTTTAATGAATTTGCAGTTTTAAAATCCTGTTTTCGATTTGTCATTCTGGGGAATTGAGTGTTGTTTAATGAGGGGAAAAAATGAAATGGTTGTAGCACAAGACACAAGACTGCAACTTATAAACATGAAAGAGTGAAGGGGTCTGAATACATTCCACATAGAAATGTTTTGTGAGAGTTTTCTGCAATTATCCACATTCTAAAGCTCTACCCACTTTATTTTGCATTGACGTTCCTACGGTCTGAGAATTCTGAAATAAAGGCAAAATGCAAAATCAGAAACCCATGTGATGTACATGATTTTTCAGGAAGAGCAAATTTTCTGGTTTGTGCCAAGCAGTGACCGTGTCCCTCCTGTCTCCTCAGCTCTTCAGGTCACTGGTATTCCAGGTGGCGCTGGACTCTGCCTCCTTCTTCTAATTCTCCCACTGCTCTTGCTCCTTTGTGCTTATCACAGAATTCAAGGTAAGTCGGGTGTAGACATCCTGATATTTACACAGACGGCTCTGTTTCAACTGTAGCATTTCTCTGGTTCGGCAGACACTTGGCTGCAGGTCACTGCCAGAGTTATCAGGCCTGCAAATATTTCCAGCCCAGTGACAGCTGAAAACCCACCTAATGGCGCTGTGGATCAGCCCAATGAATAACACCGTCGACTTGATGCTCCTCTTTGACTTTTGGCATTGTTGACCTCCTTTCACTTTGCAGTTTTTCAGCCTGGGGAGGGGAGTCCCCCATGGAGTTTGGCCACTGTTAGTCATTTGGGGGGATGGTCTCCATTGGAGTTTGGCTGCTCTCTTTCGGGGGGGAATCTGGTTTACAGTTTTGGGGTTTTGGGTGGCACATATCCTTGGAAAAGAACACAAAAAATTTCACATTGCCAAATCAAAAATTTTCAACGCACAACAACTTCAAAAGTAGCCCAATCTGGGGTGAAAACCACAGATCTGCCAACCCTGGTCACAGCGCATCACTAAAGGAAAATCTTTAAAGATGCAGACGCACATTTTCTGTGGGCATCATATGTACGAAAGAAGAGAGAAGTAAAAGAAGGAGAATGAAATGGGACCATCTGACCAGTTGTGTGTTTGGTAACGCGTTGTTCAGTCTCTTCGCTAAATTCTTGGTGTTTGTGGAGCCGCTCTTCTCAGCTTGGTTGCAGGTTTTCATTGGTGTTCCGGGGTCTTTGTAAGTTTATCATGCAGTAAGAGGAGTCTCCACAACCCTCCATTGGAAAATATGAATATGGAAAATAAATGAATGAATTTTAGGAGCTGGAGTTTGCTTTCATGCCCTTTTGTCTTTCATTATTTTTAATTGCAGATTTACTGTGTGCTCTGTGGAGAAGGAGACGGTGAGTCGTTTTGCTGTTTACCAAAATGAATTTATGTTACAATTGGGAACTAATTATTATTATTTTATAATTATACTGTTTTTATAATGGCACTGCTATTTTTCTGTGTGAGATTTTTACTGGGTCTGCAATTATAGACGTGGACAAATATGTTGGTCCCCTTACAGCTCATTGAGAAAGTGCCATATGCCTCCTGAAATGTGAAGAAATGACAAGCAATCGTTCCCTGAGTACCAGCATGCCTTTGATATGTCATCGTGTAAAGCAAAGCAAGTGTGACAAGAGATCAAGTGTTGCTTATTCTATAAAGAGATTCTTAAATGGCCTGGACACATTTGTTGGGACCCCTGGAAAAGATTCCTAAATAACTGAGTGATTTTGCAGACTTGCTGTTTTCTTGAATTCATATCACACATGTCTGCAATCAATTATTCAGCTAATTTAAATGGAGAGAAGTCGTCACTCTGCTGTTTGGTGTCATTGTGAGTCCCACACTGAACATGGACCAGAGAAAACAAACGAGAGAGTCGTCTGAGGAGATTGGAAAGAAAATGACAGACAAGCATGTGAAAGGCATGCCAAGCAGCTTGATGTTCCTGTGACAACAGTTGCAAATATTATTAAGATGTTTAAGGTCCATGGAACTGTAGCCAACCTCTATGGACGCAGCTGCAAGAGGAAAATCGATCCAAGAATGTGCAGAAGGACAGTGAAAATGGTAGAGAAAAAACAACTTCCAAAAAGATACAAGCTGAACTCCAAAGTCAAGGTCCACCATCCACTGCTTTTTGAGTGACAGTGGACTCAATGGAAGAAGACCCAGGAGGACTCCACATAAAAAAGCCAGACTGGAATTTGCTAAAGTGCTTCTGGGAGAGTATCCTTTGGACAAATAAGACAAAACTGGAGCTTTTGGGCAAGTCACGTCAACTCTATGTTCACATAAGAAAGAATGAAGCTTTCAGAGAAAAGAACACCATACTTACTGTGAAACATGGCAGACTCTTGCTCACTGTAAGTTTTGGGGCTGCTTTGCTGCAGCCTTGAGTCTGTGCAGGGGACTATGAAATTTCAAGACTATCGAGATATTCTGGAGCAAAACATCCTGCCCAGGGTACAGAAAGCTCAGTCTCAGTCGCAGGTCATGGATCCTGCAACAACTAAAAGCACCCAAGAATGGCTGATAACAAAACATTAGACTGTTCTGAAATGGCCTTCTATGAGCCCCGATTTGAATCTTATCAAACATCTATGGAAAGACCGGAAATATGCTGTCTGGAGATGACCCCTTCAAACCTGACCCAGTGTGTGCAGTTTGCTGTGGACGAGTGGCCCAAACGACCTGTGAACAGGTGCAGACGTCTCACAGAGAGCTCCAGGAATTACTTGTTAGCAGTGATGGCAAACTCTAAAAGTTGGGCAATAAACTATTAGGTGAAGGGTCCCATCATTTTTGTCCATGCCATTTTCCTTTGTGTTATTATTTGAAATATTCTGTTGAATCAAAACTCAAAAGCAAACTCTTATTTTTATTAAATACGAGATAGACAATGATGGCCGCAAGTCACTTTTGTCAGTTTCATGTTATTTGAGAGACAATTATGGGTTCTTCTTTTTTTGTGATGGGGTACCAATAAATTTGTCCACGTCTGTATATCCAGAACCTCTGTATGAGTCAGATACTACACATGTTCTACATGCTAGCTCACTACTACTTGGTGTGCATTAGTTCAATAGAATAAGTTGATTTGACTACATGAGTCACCATTTATTCAAACGAATTTACTGATGCCTTTTGAAAACCTAAATGAGGTCTCCATGTAGGCTCCTCTGCTTTAGACTGAGCAGGGTTTCATTCTCTGAGCCTGTCATGTCCATAAGTCCCAGGATGCACTTGGTTGTTCTCCTCTGTTCAACTTCAAGTGCTGCTATGTCTTTCTTGTAGTGTGGTGACCAGAACTGCACACAGAACTCCAGATGTGGTCTCACTAGTGCATGAATTAGGCTAAGTGTAATGTCCTTTATTTTACATTCAATAATTTTAATAACATAACCTAACATTTTGTTTGCCTTTTTACTCGCTTCTGCACATTGCTTAGACAATGAGAATGTTGTGTTAACATAGAACCAATAAGTTATTTTCAGAAGTTGCTTCCTGTAGCTCAGTGTCTCCCATCTTGTATTTATAATTGATGTTCCTTTTGACCACGTGTAGCACTTTGCCCTTTTCTACATTTGGTAGCAGTGGTAACCATTGTGCCATGATAATTCTTCTTATTATCATTAGATATATATATATATATATATTGTGGCCTGTAGGTGGCACACCAGGCCCCAAACTCCCAGACACAACTATGCAGATGAACTTCCTGGGTGCAAATATACATATTGCATTTGTCACAATGTCTCTTAAGAAGATCAGTACAGTGCAGCATTCCATCCCCTTTGTCTCTCTTTTCTCATCCTTCACATGTCCCAGTCGAGTGTAGGCTAAGTGGAACGCTCTCTTTTAAAGTGCGTCTGGTGTCCAAACCTTTGTCTCTAGGAAGCACTCTATTACTGACCTTCATTAGGGAACTAGTTATTGTTATTATTAATATCATTAATATTCTTATTATTCTTAAACAGCATCCCTACACAAAATGCAGAACCGAGCTCTCTGAAATGTTGCAGGCTCCCCCTAGTGGTCACTTATATTAAATGTTGTCACTCGAGAGTTCCTTTTCTGTCCTAAAGTGCCATCTTTGACCTTTTTATAATGGCACTGCCATTTTGCTTTTTCAGTAGAACAGACGAGGGACGGGCTGTTGGTAACGTCATAACAGAGGCTTCTGATGGCAGTCAAGCAGCTCTCCAGACTGAAACTTTCAATATGGCAGATGAAACAAGTGAGTTGCTTAAAAAATGTTGTGGTAGCCATTGTATTCAAGCCAGTATAGCCAGTGCAGTTAACCCTCATACCAAAGGTTAAACTGGGAAAGGGACTCATAAGAACATAGTAGGAGAACAAGGCCATTCAGTCCAATGTAGCTCATCAGTCCTCACTCAGTTAATGTTGTTCTTGTGTTACTGACTTGCCATTTAAAGCACAAGAATTATTTAGTACATTCAAAGTGTTAAACTCGAATATGATAGATATGATGTGAAGAAGCGTTAACTGCTTTATTACCTGAATTTAGCATAATGACAATCAAGTAATAACATCAAACGAGCACTGAAATGAGGCCTGTCTGAAGCCTAATTCTTAACGTTTGTTGTTCTTCAGAGGACGTCCCTGAGGTCATATACTCTGTGCTGGGGGACTTTCCTAAGTCCAAGAAAATAGGTGAGTGTCTTGACTTGGTCTCCTTGTGCTGCAGATGCTGATTTCTCACCCTTTTTCATGCCTCTTTGTCTTTTACAGGAAAGCCCCTTGTACACAGCAGCCTAATCTACTCTGAGGTCCGAGTCCCTCAAGGTTTGAGCCCACCTCGGTAACCTTCAAACTACAGTCCCCTCAATATGGTAGTCCCATACTTTGACCGCTCCAGTCTGTTTTACTTCCTGCGGTGGGTTGGCACCCTGCCCGGGATTGGTACCTGCCTTGTGCCCTGTGTTGGCTGGGATTGGCTCCAGCAGACCCCCGTGACCCTGTGTTTGGATTCAGTGGGTTGGATAATGGATGGATGGATGGAGTCTGTTTTACTTCTAACCTGCTTCTCCATTGAGAACTTTGATCATCTGATGACTCCTTGGATCATTTGTTCAGAGGTGCTTCCAAAAAGAAGGCCCAGTAGGAAATTCTTGAAGCATGGTTTCCTTTTAACCCTTTGAAGTGCCTTTTGTTAGTGGTTGGTTCATAACTCTGCACTTTTTTTGACATTGGATTCCCATTCTTGACCTTCTAAAAAAACCTTTGGAACACCAAGACACCTGAGGAAGCATACCTGCCCTGTACAAGCCATCTTGTTGCTAAAGGGACTCTGGTTTTAAGTTCAATATGACACATTATTCCACTCAGCCCAATATGGAGATGTAGGTGGTCAGAGTCTATCCCAGCAGTACTTGGTGCAAGGCAGGGAATGGGACCACTATAGATCCCACCAGTACACATCCTATTATGCATGTCTTAAGTGACATGGAAGGAAAACTAGAAGAGTCAAAAGAAAGCCACACTGGGAAGCACGACATGGACAACCAGCTGCATGACTGTTCGCCTGGGTTCAACTTCAAGTTTACTGTCACATGTACCGAGAAAGTCATATCTGCATATCCACCAGTACAAATACAAGCTTAAAAGTTCATACGACACTCTCGTCCATAACGTAGTGTTGTTAATTCATTAAGAGAGAGAGTGAGAGGTTGGGGTTGGGAAAATGCGCTGATATAACACGTTCCTGCACCCACCACTCGACAAACCACCTCAGGATCCCAGATTAGGACCTGAGTGCAGCCGTGCAATGGGTCACACCTCAGCATCACACTAGTTTGAGTGGAGTGGAGCAGAGCAGTGTCAATTAAGCTGTTTATTAATTGATTATCAACTCTAAATTAGCGATGGGCATTTCGATTCACTTTACTGATTCCATTCTTTTGAACTACCAGTTTAAGTGAATCGATTATCTGATTCATTTGATTCGTCAGCACGTTCTGGGCTGTATAAAAAACTTTTGTGAGGAGGGGTCCCCCTCTGAATGAATCACATTGCAAATATACAATCAAATAAGTCATACATATTTATGTATCATAAATTATATATTTAACATTTTGATCATTCACACTCCATGACTCTGTCCAGTTTGAAAGCTCAAAGCTATCCATGCATCCACCCAAGGAAGAAACACTGATGTTGCCTTTCTTACTAATCCTTAGTTCTGGAAAATACTGTTTAAGCATTTTGACTTAATGTAAGGGTGTATTTCAATAAGGCCTTACATCCAGACTTAGAAAATATAAAAGATTACAGTAATCCCTCCTCCATCGCGGGGGTTGCGTTCCAGAGCCACCCGCGAAATAAGAAAATCCGCGAAGTAGAAACCATATGTTTAAATGGTTATTTTTATATTGTCATGCTTGGGTCACAGATTTGCGCAGAAACACAGGAGGTTGTAGAGAGACAGGAACGTTATTCAAACACTGCAAACAAACATTTGTCTCTTTTTCAAAAGTTTAAACTGTGCTCCATGACAAGACAGAGATGACAGTTCCGTCTCACAATTAAAAGAATGCAAACATATCTTCCTCTTCAAAGGAGTGTGCGTCAGGAGCACAGACTGTCAGAAAGACAGAGGAAAGCAAACAAATCAATAGGGCTGTTTGGCTTTTAAGTATGCGAAGCACCGCGGCACAAAGCTGTTGAAGGCGGCAGCTCACACCCCCTCCGTCAGGAGCAGAGAAAGAGAGAGACAGAGAAAAACAAACAATCAAAAATCAATACGTGCCCTTCGAGCTTATAAGTATACGAAGCACCGTGCAGCATGTCGCTTCACGAAGCAGCTGCACAGAAGGTAGCAACGTGAAGATAATCTTTCAGCATTTTTAGACGAGCGTCCGTATCGTCTAGGTGTGTGAACAGCCCCCCTGCTCAATCCCCCTGTGTCAGGATCAGAGAAAGTCAGCGCAAGAGAGAGAGAGAAAGAAAAGTAAGTTGGGTAGCTTCTCAGCCATCTGCCAATAGCGTCCCTTGTATGAAATCAACTGGGCAAACCAACTGAGGAAGCATGTACCAGAAATTAAAAGACCCATTGTCCACAGAAATCCGCGAACCAGCAAAAAATCTGTGATATATATTTAAATATCCATCCATCCATCCATCCATTTTCCAACCCGCTGAATCCGAACACAGGGTCACGGGGGTCTGCTGGAGCCAATCCCAGCCAACACAGGGCACAAGGCAGGAACCAATCCTGGGCAGGGTGCCAACCCACCGCAGGACACACACAAACACACCCACACACCAAGCACACACTAGGGCCAATTTAGAATCGCCAATCCACCTAACCTGCATGTCTTTGGACTGTGGGAGGAAACCGGAGTGCCCGGAGGAAACCCACGCAGACACGGGGAGAACATGCAAACTCCACGCAGGGAGGGCCCGGGAAGCGAACCCGGGTCCCCAGGTCTCCCAACTGCGAGGCAGCAGCGCTACCCACTGCGCCACCGTGCCGCCCCTATATTTAAATATGCTTACATATAAAATCCGCGATAGAGTGAAGCCGCGAAAGGCGAAGCGCGATATAGCGAGGGATTACTGTAGTTAATATTAGCAATCATTTATTGCATTTATATTTTTCTCCTAGTACTATTCTATTCTTAATATATAGGACTTTCTTTTTAAAACTTTATATTTTTGTACATCTTGAGTGATTGAAGTATTATAGTAGACACAGGGCACCTGGTGTAGGGAGAGGCCACCTTCTTTCTCATAAGGTTAGCAGGGTGAGGTGGGATGCCCACAGTAGAGAGTGGCACAGTGGGCATAATTTGTCTTTGGTTGGTAAGTGGCATTGCCTAAGGTGTTTCAGCCTCCATGCGTCTAGGTTACACTCAGGGGGAAAAAGCTGTGTCAGCCATTAAGTGTCTAGGATACATCCTGGGACTCTCTGAAGGCATATTCTTCTCCATTTGTCTGGGTCCAATATCAATATCAAATTTATTTATATAGCACATTTAAAAAAAATAGCTGACCAAAGTGCTGTAAAAACCAAGAATGATACCACAAAAGACAATAAGTAATGCCTTAAGAAGTGATTTAAAAATAGGCACAGTAGGGGGCAGCCTAACATGAAGTGAAGCTACAACTGCAAAAGCTCAGTCTCCCCTACATGTTAGTCTTGAAGCAACTAAACAGTAGACCTGAGTAACCTTGATAGCATACTGTATATAATTGTAAAAGGTCAAAGACGTTAATTAACTATTAATCCTCCCACTCTTCAGGCATTCATATTCTGGTATTTTGGCCCCAAAGACACCATTACGCTCATTTTACTCCCGGTGTGACGGCCTCAGGATGTGCCAGTACTTGGGTGCACTGGTGCTCTCAGCCAAGACATGAACATAAGAAGGACTGCAGTGCAGCGCATTCAGTTTGCTCCAATGCTGATTCTTCAGGAGCATCTTTGATACACGGCTGATGAAAGAGGAGTCTCAGCCACAATATCAAAACAGAGGATCAACTATTGTGGCAACTTGAGGGCGAAGCAGAAAGCGGTCTGACTCGTGGTGTACTGACACAAGGACTTGAGCACCGCGGCACACACAGGATATTCTCAGTAAAGTCCAACCTTCATCCTCATAGACTCTTGGGATTTTTCTTTGCATTTCATTCATATACAACTTTAACTTCAATTTTTATATTGACAGATATGTCTGTAAGTGTTTAGCTAAATCACTAAAATGTTATTTGTTCGAGTTGCAGAGGCTCTGACATTTACTGATTTGTGTGTAGTTTGATGTTTCTTTGTTTTATTGGTGGTAGATTTTATTTTATACATTGATAGTTAAACAGCTTCACGTCCATAGAGATTTAAACTAGGCGGCTGGCGATGCTTGCAGTGAAAGCCCTTATAGACAATGCGTGACTTTTTCTTGTTTTACAGTTTCAGATCTCTTTTTTTAGCAAATGGCACCTTCTGTTATTTTTACTTTAATTCATTTACATAAATGTTTCAGTTGGCATGAAGAAAAAGAATAGTTCCTCTTTTTTTACATCCATAAGTTGTCATTTTAGCAGTACTGAATGGGAGACAAACTCGCAGTGAGCAGTCAGCGAGGGGCCGTGTTCACTGTCTGTGCTCTCACCGTGCTTTAGAACAGACAGATGCTTTTTTAACACTTGCTTACTTGAATTTAATAACTGACAAACTATTATTGTCAAGTGTCCCTGCAAACAGGAATTTCACTTTACTCTGTACATGTGACAATAAACCTTAATTTGGTGAACGATTCAAATAGGGACCACATGCTGTGACCACTAGGGGGTGCTTGATAAACCATGAAATGTGTCTCTTTAGTCTTTCTGCCAGCCCAGGCTTTCTGGCTCACGTGTCAAACAGCAGAATAAAGGAGTCTGCTACATATGCCTGCTGAGATCCTGTCCTTTTGATAAGGCTTTGTGAAACCCCCTCTGCTTTTGTATGGAACCGTTTATCTTCTTCCTCTTCTTTTGGGTGCTCCTGTTAGGGGTCACTACAGGAGATCATCTTCTTCCATATCTTCCTGTCCTCTGTATCTTGTTCTGTTACCCCCATCACCTGCATGTCCTCTCTCACCACATCCATAAACCTTCTCTTAGGCCTTCCTCTTTTCCTCTTCCCTGACAGCTCTGTCCTTAGCATCCTCCTCCCAATATACCCAGCATCTCTCCTCTGCACATGTCCAAACCAACACAATCTCGTCTCTCTGATTTTGTTTCCCAACCGTCCAACCTGAGCTGACCCTCTAATGTCCTCATTACTAATCCTGTCCATCCACATCATACCCAATGGAAATGTTAACATCTTTTAACTCTGCCACCTCCAGCTCTGTCTCCTGTGCCACCGTCTCCATTCCATATAACATAGCTGGTCTCACTACCGTCCTGTAGAACCTTCCCTTTCACTCTTGCTGATACCCGTCTATCACAAATTACTCCTGACACTCTTCTCCACCCATTCCACCCTGCCTGCACTCTCTTCTTCATCTCTCTTCCACACTCCCCATTACTCTGTACTTATGATCCCAAGTATTTAAACTCATCCACCTTCGCCAACTCTACTCCTTGCATCCTCACTATTCCACTGACCTCCCTCTCATTTACACACATGTATTCTGTCTTGTTCCTACTGACCTTCATTCCTCTCCTCTCTAGAGCATATCTCCACCTCTCTAGGGTCTCCTCAACCTGCTCAACTTCGACTCTCGCTACAGATCACAATGTCCACGGGGACTCAAGTCTAATCTCATCTGTCAACCTGTCCATCACCATTGCAAATAAGAAAGGACTCAGAGCCGATCCCTGACGTAATCCCACCTTCTTGTTGAATGCATCCATCACTCATACGGCAGACCTCACCACTGTCACACTTCCCTCATACATATCCTGTACAATTTTTACATACTTCTCTGCCACTCCTAACTTCCTCATACAAGTATGGAACCATTTTTATTCTTTACAATTTTCATAACTAGAAGGCGTGCAGCTATAACGCCCTCTGGAATCTAGAAGGCTGTGAGGGACTCCTGGGGTGTTTGGTTTCCCTTCTTGAATAGTCCAGGTCACTCTTGCTTCAAGTACCTTCCTACTGCAAGAAAAGGACAGTGTGAACAATTTGTATTCCCCTTTATATGATGGCCTTATAACTGAAGGATAATTGGTGAAAACAGATGAAGCAAACTGTGATGTTATGATTGATCACTAGAATAGGTACTATGAGCAATCAATTGAGAGACAGATGTGTTTGATAGATACATGAGAGGTATTATATAAATATAAAGTCAAATGTGACACATGCATGTCAAAGGACCACCTTCCTGGCTCATCACAGACACACAATACCCTATTGGGGTGAGAGGGGGCACTGTTATTACCAGCCTTGTCTTTTCTTCTCCACTTCTGCAGCTGCAAGAAGATGCCCCTTGAAGGAAAGTAATACCCACCCCTGCCAGCCACAGGGCTA
This sequence comes from Erpetoichthys calabaricus, assembly GCF_900747795.2. Lineage (NCBI taxonomy): Eukaryota > Metazoa > Chordata > Cladistia > Polypteriformes > Polypteridae > Erpetoichthys > Erpetoichthys calabaricus. Next base: position 96,691,035 of record NC_041409.2, on the reverse strand, counting down.
TAAAGATTTCATTTGGACCAGGGGCCTCAGCATAACGGTGTGTGTAGAATTCACACTAAAACATGGCGTACGGACAAAAGCGGAAATGTGCGTACGCACAAAAAAATCCAGATGCATAAATCTGTGCGTTCACCAACTTCCACGTTCTTCTGCTCTATAAATCCCGGTCAGTGAGAAAAGTAACGCACGTGCACGCGCCTGCTGCCACTCCCCAACTCCTCCCAGAATTTCGCCTCTTTGAATATGCAAATCAATATAAATAGCCCTTAAGCTCAGCGTTCTGTGAAAAGGCAATGGCAAAAGCATGAGGGAAAATAGAAGAATTTCAGCGAATACCAAGTGGAGGCAAGGAAAAACGTACTATTTGTTGGTTTAAACAGTGAAGGTTTAAAAAGGAAGATCAAGTGACATAGAGTGTCAGAGAAACTCGAAAACTCAAGTTCACAAAGTCGCACAGTGCCCGAAATAAAAAAGAAATTGTCAGATATCAAAGTTGCCATGAAAAGGAGAGTCGTAGCCCACTGTTTGAGTGTCATATAAAAGCTTATTAGGGTACAGAGAAAAGAAAAAAAAATAGGGACACAGCGAGAAAAAAGCTCGAAATGTCAACTTTAATCTCGAAATTTCCACTTTAATCACGTACTTTATTTTGTCATTAAAGTAGAACATCATAAACTTCATCTTAAAATCGTTTAATTTACTAGTTTCTGAAATCCCATCGTAACCAAAGTAGCACGTTAAATGCTTTGTATTGTATGTGTTCTTCTATGTGCTCTATGTGTGTGAATCACTACCTGCTTCTTAAACGAGCTTTCTCTTCCTCCGACAGGACACAGAATGTATTACATTCATGATATTACAGCTCTCTGAATAATTTAAATACTGAGATGTATACTTGATATCATTTTAATGATGATAGGAGTTAAAGCATGTTATTAAACATGGGAACACAGTGACGAAGTAATAGTGTCGAACTGGCGCCCCATCCAGAGATTGTTCATGCCTCCCACAAGATGCTTGTGCGACCTATGACAAAATAATTTATTGCAGCAGTACTGTCTCTTTCAAACGTACTAACCCCCAATTCCTGTCCTTCCTTTTCCTTCTCCAAGTACCCAATCGCCACACAATCAGCTCTGTAATATATGTAAAGCCATCTGTAAGGTGAGAATGCCGATTCTTCAAAACTTTTAAGGAACATTGAAATATCTTCGTAGTACGTGTTTAATTATTCTATCTATCTATCCTTCCAGTGTCACGACAGCCCCAGCAAGAATACAGCACGAGGCAGGAACAATCCCTGAATGAGGCACCAGATCGTCACTAGCGCTGCACTACCGTGTCCTCACATGTTTAATTATTAAACAATATAGATTATTTAAATAATGTTAATATTTTATCTGTATAATGTAATAAACATATTTTGCTGCATTTCATCTTAAAAATGATATCGTCATCATATGTAAATACACGCTTTATGAAGTGGCTTAGGTTGTGCAATATTATAACTGTATCACAAGTTTACAGTGAGGTGATTGTACTTACAGTATAAGTACAAACAGTTCTAAAAGGAGTACTTGATGGACTGATTGATTGCGTTTACAGTTCTTGGGATGAAACTGTTTCTGAACCACGAGGTCCGTACAGGAAAGGCTCTGAAGCATTTGTCGTATGAGAGCAGTTCAAATAGACATCATGGCTGAGGCAGCGTGTGCTTGATGCTGTATACCAATAATTCTCTTTCCGATCAGCTGCTGTAGATCTGTGATTCCCCACTCAGATACAGTGATATAAATAGTGAAAGTAATATGGAAAAAGATGATCCGCTGTGGCAACGCCTAACGGGGACAGCTGAAAGAAGAAGAAGGTGTAGTGAGAGTAACAACACTAAAGCAGCTATTGTATTTGGAATAATTTGGCGATTCCGTTGACCATTGTATTGTTACAGGTTAATTACAATCGGATGCCTTAAACTAATAAACAATATGCGGTTAATTTCAGTGTATATGATAAAGCCACGTCAGGGATGTGGATCTAAAAAAGAAAGGGAAACCACACTGGAACAAAAGCACTGCTTTGACGCTGGGTGCCGCCAGTTTGCAAAACCAAGCGTAGAACTTCCGTACACCAGGAATTGAGCTAGCATGAAAATGTACGTGGCTTTAAGGCAAGTTTAGGTTTTATACATCGTGATGTGAGCATGGAAACGGGAGTAAGCAACATTTTTGTGCGTACGCACCATTTATACATGAAGCCCCAGGATTTGGTGAAAGGATGGAGCTTCCAGTGATTCACCTGCTGTCAAGAACCAAACCTTTTCAAGAAAGCCAGGAAGGCTGTTTTATACTATTTCTATTTTCTGCCTTCAAGCACTGATTTTGAGTTATATTATTTGAGAATTAAAGGATTAAAGGCTCCATCACGCTAGGAAAGGCGTTGATGGTCACCAATCTGTTCTCGTATGGTTGGGGGAAGTTGCTCTTGGAGGATGTTTTGGTCACATTCTTTATTCATGGCTGTGTTCTTAGGCTTAAAAATTGTGAGTGAGCCCTGCACTTCCTTGGCTGAGAAGCAACCCCATGTTGGCATGACACAGGACTGATGGTAGCACTCACCTTTTCTTTTTGCCAGATGCTCCAAACAATCGAACAGGGGTTTCATCAGAGAAAATGACTTTTCCCCCAGGAGTCCAATCCCAGAATATCCGTCTGTCCCTGATGTTTTTCTTGGCTTCTCTGTTGCCCTTCTTGACACCCACCAGGCCATCCTCCAAAAGTCTTCGCCTCACTCACACCTGCCTGCTGCAATTCCTGAGCCAGCTCTGCCCAGGTAGTGCCCTGATCCCGAGCCATGAATAAAGAATGGCAACAAAACATCCTCCGAGAGCAACTTCTCCCAACCCTCCAAGAACAGTTTGGTGACCAACATAATGGAGCACCAGACCATAAGGCAAAAGTGAAAACTAAGTGGCTTGGGGAACAAAACATTGAAATTTTGGGTCCATGGCCTGGAAACTCCCCAGCACTTAATCCCATTGAGAACTTGTGGTCAATCCTCAAGAGGCGGGTGGGCAAAGAGAAACCCACAAATTTTGACAAACTCCAAGCATTGATTATGCAAGAATGGACGGCTGCCATCAGTCAGGATTTGGCCCAGAAATTGATTGATGGCCTGCCAGGGCGAATTGAAGAGGTCTTGAAAAAGTAAGAAGGGCCAACACTGCAAATATTGACTCTTTGCATTAACTGAATGTAATTGTCAATAAAAGCCTTTGAAACTTATTAAATGCTTGTAATTCTACTTCAGTATATCATAGAAACATCTGACAAAAAGATCTAAAAACGCTGAAGCAGCATACTTTGTGAAAACCAACACTTGTGTCATTCTCAAAACTTTTGGCCACCACTGTATGCAAGTCTACAGAACATAGAAACCTGCAATACCCATGAAAGTCAGGAGATGGCAGCAAAGCACAGTCATTAACAACGACTTCGAAAGGATGTTGCAACAAACGGTACAGAGTGGAGCATCTACAACAGCAACTAATTAAATAGAAATGATCATGTCTGTTCTCTTGACATAAATGTACACGAATAGAGAACATAACATTTACATTAACATTTATTCGCTTAGGAGACATTTTTATCCAAAGTGGCTTACAAAAGAGGTTAATGTTGGGGGTTGCCACAGTGGATCATCCTCTTCCATATCTTTCTGTCCACTGTATCTTGTTCTGTCACATCCTTCACCTGCATGTCCTCTCTCACCACATCCATAAACCTTCTCTTAGGCCTTCCTCTTTTCCTCTTCCCTGACAGCTCTATTCTTAGCATCTCTCCTCTGCACATGTTCAGACCAACACAATCTTGCTTTGTCTTCAACCCGTCCAACCTGAGCTGACCCTCTAATGTCCTCATTTCTAATCCTGTCCATCCTTGTCACACCCAATGCAAATCTTAGCATCTTTAACTCTGCCACCTCCAGCTCTGTCTCCTGCTTTCTGGTCAGAGCCACCGTCTCCAGTCCATATAACATAGCTGGTCTCACTACCATCCTGTAGACCTTCCCTTTCACTCTTGTTGATACCCGTCTGTCACAAATTACTCCTGACACTCTTCTCCACCCATTCCACCCTGCCTGCACTCTCTTTTTCACTTCTCTTCCACAATCCCCATTGCTCTGTACTGTTGATCCCAAGTATTTAAACTCATCCACGTTCGCCAACTCTACTCTCTGCATCCTCACCATTCCACTGACCTCCCTCTCATTCACACATGTATTCTGTCTTGTTCCTACTGACCTTCACCCCCTCCTCTCTAGAGCATATCTCCACCTCTCCAGTGTCTCCTCAACCTATCGCTACAGATCACAATGTCATCAGAAAACATCATAGTCCACGGGGACTCCTGTCTAATCTCGTTTATAAACCTGTCCATCACCATTGCAAATAAGAAAGGGCTCAGAGCCGATCCCTGATGTAATCTCACCTCCGTCACTCCTACCGCAGACCTCACCAGGGTCACACTTCCCTCTTACATATCCTGTACAACTCTTACGTACTTCTCTGCCACTCCTGACTTCCTCATATAATACCCCAACTCCTCTTGAGGCACCCTTCCAGCCACAGGGGATGCACAAACCAGTGTGTTTCTTTGTTACAGTCCCAAGCCCGGATAAATGGGAGAGGGTTACGTCAGGAAGGGTATCCGGTATAAAATTTTGTCAAAACAATATGCGGAATAATCCAATTTTTGGGATAAAATTCAGAATTTATAGATTAAAAACCCTACAGAGTTATAGCAAGAACACGTGTTTTGTCTTGGAATCACACCACAATCCATTCCAATCCAGATATTTGCACAGTACTACTGGCAGTCACCGGCGAAGCAGTGATGTCCGAGTTACAAAGGCCCTCAGAAGCAGCTCCTTATACACCAGGGTGTGATTTCACCACAAAATGACATCCAGAGGTGACTTGAAGACACAATTTGAAGCTGTGATTCAACAGTGCTAGCCATCCTGCCGCCCCATGAAAATACAAAACTGCAGGAAGCCTTTTTTTATTATTAATGTTTATAAAAACATACACTGAATAGCCTGCTGGCTGATTTATTATGAAACCCTCAGAGGGTGAAGTCACAGACTTGTGACAGAATTGCTTCATTCTGTGTATTTTGTACTCTTGCTGCGCTCTGTCTGTGTTAACATCAAGTGGAGAATGCAAGCCTGTGAATTTTATCTGATTATTTGTAAGTACATTTTTAACTTTTCAATGATTTAATAAACTTTTTTTTTTTACAACCTTAGCTCTCTTATTATAAAGATGACTTAAGTAAGAAGACTGAAAACTGAACAGTTAAGTAGCAGAATATTTTTAGAACATCGTGGATGGTGGCCAAAGGAAATAATTGTCACAACGCCCTACCAGTTTGACATTACAGGCTGTAGACTTTTAATATCGTCTATGGCTGCCTACTGCTGCATGATTCATGACTGGTTCAGTGTCTTGATTGGCAACTCTGAATTCACCCGGTGTGGACTGCCATTTTTTATCAGAAACAGAATCAGCCATCAGAATTCACTTTATTAGCCAGGTACACTAATGTGTGCCTGGGATTTGTCTTGATAGTATTATTGCAACTTACAATGACAATAATAATTATTCTTTATATTTATATAGCTCTTTTCTAATCAGTGAGTGTGGAGCCACTTCGATTACCACTAATGTGTAGCATCCACCTGGATGATGAGACGGCAGCCATTTTTTGGGTAGCGGGGTGGCATAGTACATCTGTCTTAGAGCTGTAGTCAGAAAAGGCATCTCTGAATTGATTTGGGTGCATTTTTTGTACGCTAACCACACATTAGCTGTCAGGTGGTGAAGAGGTGAGAGACAGTTAGCCAATTAGAGAGACAGGATGATTAGGGGGCTACAATAACTAGGCTGAGGTGGGCAATTTAGCAAGGACAGCTCCTTACAAAGGATGCCAAGAGATCTTTTATGACCACAGAAAGTCAGGACCTCAGTTTTATGTCTTATCCGAAGGACGGTGCCATTTTTACAGCACAGTGTCCTCGTCACAACACTGGGGCATTGGGATCCACACACAGACCACGGGTAAGTGCCCCCTGCTGGCCTCACCATTACAGAATATAAAAGCTAAATATAAGAAGATAAAAGTATAAAATAATAAAATATGAGGTAGCATACAAGGGCAATACAAAAAAAATAAAGAGACAGTAGGATTAAAATGTCCAGGTAGTCCAAAGCGTGCAGGTTTACATAAAGTAGATACCGAGTGGAAGCTCAGACCTGATTTGTCAGAATAGCTGAACTGTTCAGGTGACGTGCTGTTTTACCTTTCACTGCATGAAGACATTTGCTAGAGGTCACCTCATCACGCGTTGTCTCCTGCTGAGAATAAAAAGTAAGTCTCCATAGTCAGCCATACCGACTGGCCTGTAGGCCAGTCTCTTTGACCGAGTGTCTTCTCCAAGTTGTTTTGCTCAGCTCATTCTATTCTGCACAGTTTTATTTTGCTTCAGTCTTTGGGAGTACAGCTGGTCGTTCTGGAGGTGCTAGGATCTCCAAGTTAGCTTAGCACATCTAGATCTAGAAGACACAAATAAAGAAGTGCCGTCTCTCCTCATTCAGCAATCTCCTCTCAAAGCTTTCTTGGGTAACTTGACCACCTTTAAGGAGGATCTGGGATGAGATGGCGGGACAGCTTAGCTATTAGCTACACAAACGGGCCTCATGGACTGAATGGTCTTGTCTCATTTGTCAGATTTCTTGTGTTCTATATTCAAATCACATAGCATTTTTTTGTTAATAAAAACTTCTTTACTTTTAGCATTTTAACTTGCTTATTGCTTGTCTTTATGAAATGAGTTAATTGTAAGTTACTTTAATATTGAAGCTAGTGTGACTTACAGTTGTTTATAATGTTTAAGGGTTATGTTCGCCTACAAAGCAATCTGATTATGGCCACTAGTTGGTTTTTCAAAACTAACTTCAGAGGATAAGTGCTGTTTAACCAGCATGTGCCATATAATAAAACCTCAGGGGCTAAGTGGCTTTCTTAGTGTGTGTTACATAAATAACATTTCACATGCAACCCCATAGGCGAGGCGCCATTTCCTTAGCATGTGTTTTAGAATAAAACCTCAGAGGCTGAGCAGCTTAACTTAACACGTGTTACTTATAATTCAAAATCTAACTAGTAAAGAATACTCAAAAAATATGAACATCGAAATTGTGAACCTCCAAGGTTGAGTTCTACTGTGTGTCCACAGTACAAAGGCTACAGCTTTGAGAATGAATTACAATGATAGCAGACAAATACTCAATCAAATCTCTGTCAACAATTTATGTATGAATAGATAGATAGATAGATAGATAGATAGATAGATAGATAGATAGATAGATAGATAGATAGATAGATAGATAGATAGATAGATGTGAAAGGCACTATATAATAGATAGATAGATAGATAGATAGATAGATAGATAGATAGATAGATAGATAGATAGATAGATAGATAGATAGATAGATGTGAAAGGCACTATATAATAGATAGATAGATAGATAGATAGATAGATAGATAGATAGATAGATAGATAGATAGATAGATAGATAGATGTGAAAGGCACTATATAATAGATAGATAGATAGATAGATAGATAGATAGATAGATAGATAGATAGATAGATAGATAGATAGATAGATAGATAGATGTGAAAGGCACTATATAATAGATAGATAGATAGATAGATAGATAGATAGATAGATAGATAGATAGATAGATAGATAGATAGAGTTAATACTTAACCAGTGCATGGGCCCACACACATACCCACTGGCATTCACCCACACCCGTTGCAGGCCTGTACTGAAGGTAGTAAACGTGGGTCCAGAAACTTTCAAAGAGCCTTTCTGCTCACATGAACCATCAGAAAAGTGAACCTCTGTCCAAGTGTATAATTACCACCTCTGCAGAGAAATTCCATTTTAAAGGAAGCTGCGAACCAGTATCTTGCAAACCGCGTGTCTCCCGCATGGACAGACTAGTTTTTGATCTCCCGTGAAAAGTCTCCGCCCTGGAAAGTGTCTCTCCCGCGTTGATTTAAGAAGGCAGTCCTCTCTCCTGAGCGATCTTCTGCCCAACTAAGAATAATTGCTCCCTCAACAAACATGCCAGCGTCTTCCACCTGTGCCAGTCCTTTTAACAACATAAAATATATTATGTGCTACTTTTTTCTTCTTTATACTCTCAGTAAACGTCCACAAGTCATTTATTTAATAACTTACAGTATATTGCTGCTGACTCTATATATTCAAAGTTTCAATAATTTTGCTAAATCCTGTCTCTCTGTTTCTTCTTCCAGAACCTTCTGCCCTCTCTTTTTTTTTCTCTCGAGGAGCTCTAACATAACCCTCCCCCCTCCCCCGTTCTCTCGCACCTCCCTTTTTTCTTTTCCCAGAGCCCACCGCTCACAGCAGGCAAGTGGATGTCTCTGCCCCACGAACCAATCAGACACATTGTAATCTGTGGCATAACACACACACACACACACACACACACACACACCTACACCCTGGCTAACTGCAGGTCTGTCTGCTAATGCAGAGTTAAGAATGACTAAAGGCACAATGTTCAATTAATTTTGGTAGTCATGAAATCAATCTGGGCTACATTTATTATTTTTATAACTTCGTATAGTTTCACTTCTTGTCTTATTGTGATCTAAAGATTGCTGCTGAGTTAGTTTAAACCCAAGTTTTATCTTTTAAAATGAAAAAAGGCCTTGTACACAGTCAGACAGATGTCATCTCTCAGCCTTTAGGTGACTTGATGGGGTACCTTGAATGATCTGTTTTACCGGTTTATTTTTATTCTATTTCTCTTGGTAGGTTGAGGGAGGATAAATGTAAAAATAATACATTGAATTGAGTAGTAATATTAACAGAACTACTTCAAGAACTTAGAATGAGATCCTAACATCTCACTGTAAGTGACTCCAGGCAAAGAGAGAGCCATGAGAAAGAGGAAACTGTGGCAAGTGAAGCTGGTGGCGTCATTAAAAAGATAAAAATAAGTCTGAAAATGAAGCAAGCTGCAGTGAAGTAATCACACGGTGTAACAGCTGAACCCTGAAGAGGAACTCTTGACCATTTTTGAAGCTTATCTGGATGAGGTATTGGGGATACATAGCTATTTGTTGACCCAAGGAGCTCGATGGATTCTCGTTTGTCAAACTTCTCGTGCTCATTGGGACTGAAACATGGAGCCTCAAGCCACTTTCTCCACATTACTCCATCCACGTACGTCTGTCTCAAGGTTCTTTTTTCTTTCTGTTGTTTCAGGCCTCACTACAGGGTTGTCCTCAGCGCAGTTTAAAGGTAAGATATTGAGGTTTGTGTAGTAAAATGAAAACAAGTCCTAAAAACTTTTGTTGTTCTGTGATGCGTTTTATGTTTTCTTGTCTACTTTATAATAAAACACTAAGGTCTGTGTATCCAGTCCTTCAAAGCAATCTGATTGGGCAGTTCAGCTTTGATGTGATTGGTCCGTTTGGCTTTAATGGAAATGTGAATACAAGATGCACGAGGAGGAGTAAAGGAGTAAGGGGCACATGAGAAAGTCGTCTTAGAAGATAAGAAATATAAAACTGGAGGGGTGGTGAGCGAGTCTCCTTGAAAATAAGCAGGCTTCACGGGAATACGCTCAAGAGAAGGAGCGCCGATAAAGAGATGTTCAGACACACATGAATACCGAGGAAAAGGCACTGACAGGTACATGTAGGGCAAGAGATAAGTAAATATGTTCAGGTTATTTAATTACCTGTCTTTGACAGTTACCAGTTACGTGTAAACATGGAACTGGATTTTTTGGAATAAGTATTTGTGACATGGCTCACTCTGTGACCAGTATGGGATGTTGCAGCATCTCCAAACCCCCAGACACAACTACACAACACAGTCCTGGGTTCAAACAGAAGATATTTTGTTATTTCACAGTACCTCCAAATTCTTTTCACAACCGATTAATACGAAATCTTCTTGCCCCCTTCCACATCTCCTAATGTTGTGTCATCCACTCTTCTCCTGACTCTGACCACCCATGTAAGAAACTCAGCTTCTTTTATGCCAGACTTGGGAGTTCATGCGGCGCCACAGCATTGCACACCAGAAGCATCTCCTGGTCAGGCAGAACTTCTTTAAAAAAGGGACAATCAGTTCCTGCAGCTCCTCCTTATGGCACCCGTGGACCACAGCAGGACTGCCTAACTTCTTCTTCTTTCGGCTGCTCCCATTAGGGGTTGCCACAGCTGATCATCTTCTTCCACCTTTCTGTCCTCTGCATCTTGTTCTGTTACCCCCATCACCTGCATGTCCTCTCTCACCACATCCATAAACCTTCTCATAGACCTTCCTCTTTTTCTCTTCCTTGTCAGCTCTATCCTTAGCATCCTTCTCCCAATATACCCCTCATCTCTCCTCTGCACATGTCCAAACCAACGCCATCTCGCCTCTCTGACTTTGTCTCCAAACCTGAGCTGACCCTCTAATGTCCTCATTTCTAATCCTGTCCATCCTCGTCACACCCAATGCAAATCTTACCATCTTTAACTCTGCTACCTCCAGCTCTGTCTCCTGTGCTCACTACTGTCCTGTAGACCTTCCCTTTCACTCTTGCTGATACCCATCTGTCACAAATCACTCCTGACACTCTCCTCCACCAAGCCTGCACTCTCTTTTTCACTTCTCTTTCACAATCCCCATTACTCTGTACTGTTGATCCCAAGTATTTAAACTCATCCACCTTCACCAACTCTACTCCCTGCATCCTCACCATTCCACTGACCTCCCTCTCATTCACACACATGTATTCTGTCTTGTTCCTACTGACCTTCATTCCTCTCCTCTCTAGAGCATATCTCCACCTCTCCAGTGTCTCCTCAACCTGCTCCCTACTATCGCTACACATCACAATGTCATCAGCAAACAAGCAGGGCTGAAGTTCCCAGCTTGCCCTGCGGATATCCATGCAGACACTGTAGGCCAGGAAGATGGCCACCTATTTTCCATGCAGTTGGTCTCCCCCTGTCCTTCCATTAAACTGGCCTACCAGCTGGGTAAGAGTACTTGAATCATCCTGTCCAGAACACCAGCTCATGTCTGGTATCCATGACGCCTCCCATTTCATTCTATTCAAAAAGGCAAAAATCAGGATAGGGAAAACTGGGATGCAGTCACCTATGTTTGTGTGACTTGTGCTTCTTCAGATAAAACTTTTTTTATGTCAACAACAGCAGCCAAAAAAACATCAAATGTGTGAAAATGCTAAATATGGGAGTTAGGGTTCTATTGAAAGTGCTTATTTTCAGGGAGAGGCCGCCATGCCTGTTATTGTCGGGGAGCACAAATTCTTCACTATGCTACTGAGTGTGAACGTCAGGATGTCTACAAATGGTTTTAGTGTATGCAATACATTTGCCATGTGACCAATGATATAATGGAAGCCATAATACGAGGTGAGACACAAAAATAACCAGATTGGTAAAAAAAATATATATTTATTGATGAATTACAGCATTCTAAACATTGTCACCTTCTATATAGTCCCCCTCCCAATCTCCACACTGCTCCATGCATATCTTCCATTGATTGAAACAGTGCTGGAAGTCTTCTTGCTTGAGGCTCTTCAACAGGCTTGCCGTTTTTGTCTTCACTTTATCCATTGAAGAAAAATGTGTTCCCTTCAGGTCACTTGATATTTGGGGATAAGTAAAAATGACAGGGAGCTAAATTGGGCAAACAAGGAGGATGATCGAGGACAGGAATGTTTTTGTCAGTCAAAAACTTCTTTATGGAATAAGAGAAAATTCGCGAAAAAATTTGATGATGATTTGCTGTTCGATTTTTTTCACCCAACATTATTGCACCAACTCGTGTAGCGATTGTTGGGCAAATACTGACTGGGCTATTCACAGGATACACCTAGCCGGTCGGTGGTTTGAGAGGGTGTGTAGGAGGGGATATAGTTCTATGATTCCTGTCTGGCCGACCTCCAGACAGTTTTCCAGGAAAACCCCAAGCCCAGTCTGGTTATTTTTCTGTCTCACCTCATATATTAGATGGCCGCTGGCATTAGGCAAGGTTCTAAACATTAATAAAATTTAGGGAAGTGTCACGAGGAGGTTACCGCTCAAGCAAATTATACAAAATACACAATATATTTATACCAGTCAATGAAGATGAGCAGCTGGGTTTCTCACTGACATTTTCATCTTGAAATATAACTTCATTCTTGTCTTTTTTATAGTACGATTAAAGTTGTCACTGACACAGAAGGAGCCAATGTACGTTGGAGACACAGTGACTATGGAGTGCAGAACACAAGGCAATGTTCCTGTCCAGCAATATCTCTGGTTCAAAAGGAGTGAGACAAACGTGGACAAAGGGATTGAAGGCATCACCCAAGCCACTTACACAATCCAGTCTGCATCTCAGTCTGACAACGGCGTGTATTACTGTAACATTAAACATCCGTTTTTTCAGTACTCTGAATCAAGCAATCCTGTTACATTGACAATTCAAGGTGAGTGTGGACTACAGACAGGGTCAGCAGTGGGTAGCCGTCATTCAGGAAGCAAGATGAGCCCTGTCTTCATACAGCGAGGTATAAATAAGGGGAAAATGTAGGTGCCACATGGAATGGTGACTGTAAATGGGCTCAACAGGAGTGAGTTTGATGACCTCCCTTAACTTAAAAATTCATGTGAATCCAGCTGTAAAGCACTATATGCCCTGCTCACAGAGAAACAAGTAAAAATGAAAAAAATGTTGTTATTTAGATTTGAAAGGCATTATATCATAGATAGATAGATAGATAGATAGATAGATAGATAGATAGATAGATAGATAGATAGATAGATAGATAGATAGATAGATAGATGTGAAAGACATTATATAATAGATAGATATGAAAGGCACTATACGATAGATAGATAGATAGATAGATAGATAGATAGATAGATAGATAGATAGATGTGAAAGACACTATATAATAGATAGATAGATATAGATAGATAGATATGAAAGGCACTATACAATAGATAGATAGATAGATAGATAGATAGATAGATAGATAGATAGATAGATAGATAGATAGATAGATAGATAGATATGAAAGGCACTATATAATAGGTAAAAACTGTATTTTTGGACCCCCACATCCTTGACTCTTTGAGAAGACAAGAAAAAACTCCCCAGACAAAAAGTGGAAGAAAACATGAGAAGGGCAATTTAGAGAGTGGCCCCCTTTCAGGTAGGGTGGGCGTGTAATTGGTGTCAAAAAAATGGGGTAAATACAACACACCAAACAGACCACAAATAATTCTATTAGCAGTGCTAGATGGCCAGTCTATCATGGCCACCTCAGAAATGCAACACAACAGTACAAACTGCTTTGTTCTTGCACATCCCTCCTCACCAGTGCTGTGACAAATCTTAAGGCAAGATGCTACAATATGGTAGATGATCTTCTTCTTTTTTCAGCTACTCCCACTAGGGGTTGTCACAGTGGATCATCTTCTTCCATATCTTTACCACACAGTAGATGATACCACTCACTAAATACAGAGCTATTACATATAAGGATACATCCATCCATCCATTCATCCATTTTCCAACCCACTATATCCTAACACAGGGTCATGGGGTCTGCTGGAGCCAATCCCAGCCAACACAGGGCACAAGGCAGGAACAAATCCTGGGCAGGGTGCCAACCCACCGCAGGAGACACACACACACCCACACACCAAGCACATACTAGGGATAATTCAGGATCGCCAATGCACCTAACCTGCATGCCTTTGGACTGTGGGAGGAAACCCACACAGACACGGGGAGAACATGCAAACTCCACGCAGGGAGGACCCAGGAAGAGAAGCTGGGTCTCTGTACTGTGAGGCAGCAGCGCTACCACTGTGCCACTGTGCCACCCTTATAAGGATACAAAGTTATTCAAATACATCAAAAATAAAAAGAAACTCATTAACATAAATGAAAAATAACAACATCTGCCCACAGCTCATTGTAGAGCCATGGCCATATTTTAGAAAAAGGAGCCAGACAAGCTAGACGCACTCAGACTCCTGGATGCCTCGGCCAACAAGCAGCATCCCTTCTACTGACCATTCTACAGCTGAATCAGTGCTGGACCAGCCAATCAGATGAAAGGAACCCTTCTACCTGATGATTCCAGTGCTCCTTTATCTAAGATGACTTTTACATAGGCAAACAACTTGGCAGTAGAGCAGTGGCACTAAGTACCCACATGAGGGAACAGAATACAGGAGGGTTAGTATCAGTTTCTAAATAGAACTTATATTTTAGTACTGTTGACTAATAATAGAGATGTACTTTGTACAATGTGACCACCAAGGAGCACTCCCCAGATACCCAACACAAATGCTCAGACACAGGTATAAAAGCACAAAGATTCTTAATTGTGGGAAACTCTTTTTTCAAGCGCTTCCCACACCACAACCAAAAGTACAATTAAGCTCAATGATAAGCACCAAGCAACTTTGTCTTCTTTCTCTCTCCATCACTGCTTCCTCTGCTCCTCCCAGCAAGTTTTGTCCTCCATCCTCCCAACTCTGGCTCCCAGAGTTTAAGTAACTGGCTCCTTCTATGCACTCCCAGGAGGGTGTCTCAAAAGTGTGGTTTGAAAGCGCTTCCGCTTAAGACGGAAGCCCCATGAAATAGGGCTCTCCAAACCATGCAGCACCTCATGGAGGCATCCATGGAACTCAAAAGGGCTGAGCTGGCAATTTTCAAGTCCCATAATACCCTGTGGAAATCCGGGGCACCAATGCAACCCAGGGGAGCTGCCATCTAGGGATCTGGGGTAGATTCCTCACACTGAGTCGATTGCACCTTCAATTTCGTTGTTCCTTTGTAAAAGTGACAATGACAATAAAGATCTATCTATCTATCTATCTATCTATAATGCCCTGTGCAAGCTCTCTCCCCTGGTCCTTCCATTGCTGAAGAGTCCCGGCTGGGTAAAGGCCCTGGCTGTCCCTCACAATAGCTAATCAGCAGCTCTAGTCAGGGTATCCTAAGCTAAACTAGTGAGTCTTCAGAAAGGATTTAAAAGCTGAGACTGAAGGGGCACTTCTTATAGTAGCAGGCAAATCATTTCACAGCTTCACAGCTCAACCCCAACAGTATTATTTTATTAATCCTTGGAATCTTAAGCAGGCCAGCATCTTGAGATTGTAATGTGCACTATGGTTGGTATGTAATGATTAGTCCTCATCAGGTGAAGAAGGGAATAAAGCCAGGGCAGAGGAAAGGTGAGAGTAGGTGAGAAAAAGCTGCCATTAGACAAAATGAAAGGAGAGATTAAAAAGTTAGTCGGCCATTAAGACCTGCAGAAATATGTGATCCAAGGGTGAGAATGAGCTGAGCTTCTTCTGATTTTCCTAGAAAGTATCCTTGAAGCCCTGTGAAAGAACACAACCAGAGAGCTTAGTGTGGCCATGATCAAGGGGTGTGAGGTGTTCTACAATAGGCTTTGTGTCCTAAATGAATGCTATTCCTTTTGCTGCGTGAGAGATTTTTTTATTACGGATAATAAAAAAATTTTATGAAGTTTTAGGCAATTTTTATTGTTTTGACAAATTCAAATTTTGATCATTACCATCTTTTGTTTATCTGACATGCAGAAAGTGTCATGTGATCAATGGCGTATGTGGAGGTTCTGCTATAAATATGGAGGTTCCACAATGCAGCATCGTTCCACTGTGGATAAATTCTTTCAAAGAAAACCTTACAGGATAGTTAGTTTTTTCTCCAAGTAGGTCTAGCACCACGTTTTCATTTCAGTTTTGACTTCCTTCTGTTCATGACTTCTCTTTCTTTTCTCTCTCATTTTTTGTTTGCTGGTTACCTCAATCCTTTCGAATTTGACCTTTGCCTGTCCCTCGTTATGAGCCTGCCTGACCTGACATGTCCTGGTCTACCTGCATTTGACAATAATTTGTGCAGACGCTGTCTTAACACTTTGTAAGACCTTTGATCTTAATGGCTCAGACACAAACACTCCCTGCAATGACCCTGTTTAACTTTTGTAGATGCCAGGACACTTCTTACAAAAAATGCTGTAAATTAGGCATGTTGTTTAATGTTGAATTTACGAGAAAGACCAGACACAAGGATATTGTTGGAGACATATTTGCTAATGACACAGTGTCTCCTGTCACAGCACAAAGTGCCTGATAAGGAAGGTGTCTCTCCACTGTGAAATGAGCAGTGGATAAGTTTGCTTAGGTTAGTTGGTCGACAGAAGGAGATCAAGAGAGGTTTAGGGAAAGAGGCTCCTGTAGAAGGTTCAATGTGAAAAACTGAGAAATTTTGTACCTGTGGGAGAGATAGAATATTATGATGGAATGAGAAAACCAGCAGAATGTGGGTTTCATTATTAGGACTCCTATTAGAGTGGATGTTGTGAGGTCCACTGCTGGCTTGAATGAGGGCTCTGTCCACAAAATGAGTAGGGTTATCAATGAAGAATCTCCTCATTCTGAGTGCTTCGTTACAGAAGTAGACCTCATCACTGCCAATAGATGTGTCAATGAGAGCCTATGGATGTGGGACAAAAAGGTTGAGAGTCTTTAGTATGCCTGGGATGGAAGGAGCAGTACAGAAGATAACTGTGTGAGTCAGTTGTCATGTTATTGACTCCTGAAAGGTTGATGTGGTAGAAATCTCAACTGTAAACCCAAAAGATGGATTGACACTAATTAAATCATTAATGGATTCCTGTAATTGTCTTCAGGAGCAAGAGGCAGCACCAGCACAATTGTCGAAAAGAAGAAAAGAAACACTTTTCCACCCAGATGGAGGTTGAAGATGAAAACAAAGATATTGGCAAAGCTAGGTCCCATTCCAGTACCTATTGCAACACCACTGAGCTGGTGAAAAAAGTTGGTATACAAAGAGAAAGCATTGAGAGTATGAACCAGTTCTGCTAGTCTGATGAGGGTGTTCATGGGCGGATCCTGGACTGGACATCTTTTGAATGCCTGCTTGAGGCCAATGAGACCTTTACCGTGAGGAACGACTGTGAACAGAGAGATGATGTCCATTGTAAAGATAAAGCAGTCAGGATCATGAAACCTAAAGCTGTCAAACATTATTATTCATAATAACCATCAGTGTTGTCTTCTTCCTCTGCTCCACTACTACCTCCAGCAGATCTGGAGAGCATCCTGTAACCTAGCCTGTCTTCTCAATCAGCATTGCTTTGGTGGGCCTCTCTTGAATTGATGTTACCAAACCTCTTCAGTGTACAAAACATTTGAATGAGTTTCTCAGAAATGGCAAATGGAGAATTTTAGAAATTCATATCTGCAAGATGTAGACTTACATTGACATCAAGCATTATCTACTGTAATTAAAAAATTGACTTCAGGGAAAGTCTGTATTCATTTCACCCCAATAAGAACCGTGTTGACACCCCAGATCTAAATGTTATGGCATTGGCACTGGCTGTCCAGTCCTGAATTATGGGATAGAAGCTCACAACATGCTTTAGTCAAAAGAGATGAATCCAATCCTGTAGAACTTGCATCCAAACATTTGGATTTATGAACCATTGTGTTGCTTTATCACACCAGCTAGTATTAAATGTGGTGGGGTGAGAGATTTGATGTGGGGTGCCTAGCATTTGTTGATTTTAATAAGTGGATGTGGTGAAAGAATGAAAACTATCATGTTCTTCTCTACCTGACTCCAGTGTTCACATTTTACATTTTGAATTATTTCAGATAGGACATCCAGACTGGGAAGAATCTTTGGACATATGCTGGAAAGTGTATTTGTTGGAGACCAAGTCCATCTTCACTGTGAAGTAGACGGTGACCCCATAGGGTGGCAATATGAGCTACACAAGACTGGAGACAGACGCCCTCAAATAACACAAGTGGATCAGAACTTCATCATTAGCCCGGTGACTTTCTCACATACTGGGGAGTACAGGTGCCGTGCCGGAAAAGGAGATCTTTACTCAAATTTCAGTGATCCTATTCAGTTACTCGTGTCAGGTGAGAGAATGAATTTGCTCTAATGGGCAGTGTCTTAGACTTAGGTGCAGGGGTCTCACATGTCAATGCAAGCCAGACATGAGGCTAAATTTGGTCAGTCATCATTTTTATGGTAGAGGTAGCCACCATGTAGAGTAGCTAACCGGTGCTGCCTAAAGCCACTGAGACATTACATGATTTGAGTCGGTAAGTATGTCAAATTTAAGAACTGTGGCCACTAGATCATGTCATCTTCAGGGTGACAAATTACAAGGCTAAGAATCATAACGGAGGCTGCCTCATGACCTTCCAGCAAAATTCTAAACTATTGTGAACTTGCTGACAACCAATGTACCTGCTGACATTGAAGCACATCAATTAGCTCTCAGAAATAAGGATGTATTTGTAATTCAATGTGCAGAAATGAGAAACTGGAAGAGGTTAAAGTATGAATGGTTTTGTGACCGACCAGGCCACCCAGTAGATCACCAGTTCATATTGTACCATGACATGTCCCCATCAGAGTCCATGTAGCTTAATCTCAAATTTTTGTCGAGTTGTTAAACGGTGAACTTTATACAGCTGTTGGTCCCTGATAGATGGAGCTTCTTTATCCATTCTCAGCTGACATTTCAATGGTCAAATATCTTCTGCCTGCCTACTGTTTCAGCTTGTAACTGAATAATTTTTTACAGAAATATTTCATAATTTTAAGAAATTAAGATTATACTATTCCACATGGACTGACAGCACTGCTGCCTGTATAAATGTTTTTCAAAGCTTTTCCAAATATGCTAGTTTTGAACGCCTTACAAACAAGAATTACTACTCAGCAGAATTGTTTTGAAAAAAAGTTCAAATAAATTTATGTAATGTCATCGATATTCATCAAAACGAGGGGTTGTCCTTTTTTCAAATGCTACTTCAGACATCCATATTCAATGTTCTCAAGAAATAAAAACGCAAAAGACCAATATTTATGCTGAACTCCATTTTCAAGATTTTAGCCAAGGTTTTTTTTCCAAACAGAATGGAGAAAGTTCTTCCTTTTATGATTCCTTGATAGCAAACTGGGTTGATGTGGAAAAATATAGTAATACTAGTATAGGAAAGATGCTATGATAATTATGTGTAAATAATGTAGGAAATACAGAACATAAACCTTGCCTAAACTCTTCGTTATAAACTCACGGTGAGACAGCTTTGAAGGGTGCACATATGGAGCTATTTTATAGGTTTGCCTTTTTATACACTCATTTTTTTCCCGATGTACCCCTCATCCCTCCCTCTGCACGTGCCCAAACCATCTCAATCTAGCCTTTCTCACTTGGTCACCATACTGTCGTACCTGTGTTGCCCCTCTAACAAACTCAATCCTGTCTACCCTTGTTACTCTGAGCGAAAATAATAGTATCTTCTCATCTATCACAAATCACTCCTGCTACCCAGTCCAACCTGCCAGCACTCTTTTCTCAACATCTCTGCTTCACTCTCTCTTGCTTTGGACTGTTGAATCCAAGTATTTCAATTTGTCAACTTTCACCACTTCTGCTTCTTGCACCACCTTGCCTCTCATTCACGCACATGTACTTCGTCTTACTACCTAATGAGTTTCATTTTCCTCCAGTACATACCTCCACCTCTCCAGGTTCACCTCAGACTGCTGTCTACTCACTGCAGATCACAATGTCACCCAGGAACATCACAGTCCACAGAGACTCCTGTCTGACCTCATCCGTCAACCTGTCCATCACTACTGCAAACAGGAAAGGGCTCAGAGCTGATTCTGGATTTAATTCCCATTCTCACCTTGAACGATGCTGTCATTCCTACCGCACAACTCACTGCAGTCACTCTGTCCTCATACATATCCTGCACCACCCTCTCATACTTTTCTGCTACTCTCGACTTCCTCATACAGTACCATAACTCATCTCTTGGCACCCTGACATACACTTTCTCTAAGTCTATAAACACGCAATGCAATTCCTTCTGACCTTCTCTTACAGTTACCAAGTATGATTTTGTTATTTTAGAAAATGGAATGCAGGTTTTTATTACACTTTGTTTACGTTTTTTTTTTTTGCACTCACACGGCTATACCTACAGCACTAGGCATCAATGTCTTTTCTTTGTACAGTTAATCAAAAGGTCTTCAGAAATGAATGAAGAGATTTCTTGAGGTCATTTGTCCAACAGTCTGTCCACATACACAATGTACGGTAACTCTCTAGGTGTCATTTTCTTCCTCAGATCTCTCTGTGACTTTGATTTCATCATCTGGACGTTCTGTGAAGGTGGGGTCTTCTTTTAGCCTTCATTGCACAACTATGGGTGGTGAAAGCTCCAACTCAGACCTCATCTTCACCTTTCTAAAAGACAACATCACTGTGAGGGAAAGCAGCAACTCTTCAGTGCTCCTCACAGAGTACTTTGAAGAGACCCTCAGTGGAAACTACATGTGTGCTGTGGAGTCACCAGGAGGAGGAAGAGCTTACAGCAACATGATCAGCATTCAAGTGGAAGGTAGGAACACTTATGAGATCATAATTGTGAATTTGATAGTCTAGATACAGGTCTCTGATTAAGAGCAAGCATGGAGGTAGGTCTCATAGTACTGGTCATATTACAGTATCTGGAAATGTATAAAAAGACAATTCCTCCACTAATTCTTAGTTGAAGATTCTGGGTTCTGGTTCTATTTTTGTTACCTATTATCAATGTTTCTATTAGTGAGGGTGTTGTGCCCTCATTTATTAAACATGCGGTTGGTTGTCTAAAGAGGGCAGATTCAGATCCTGGAGTGTTAGCTAATTTTTCCAATTGCCATTTCTGGCAAGAAAAAATTATTTATAATCAACAGGTTGATCATCTTAACTCCAATAATTTATTTCAGACCTACCAATCTGGCTTTCGGCATTATCATGGTGTTGAGAATGCCCTCCTGAAAGTATTTAATGACATCTCTCTTTTATTACTAACTCAGGTGGCACAGCAGTCCTTGTCCTCCTAGAACTTTGTGCAGCTTTTGACACCATTGACCATGAGATCTTGTTGGGCTTAAAGGTTCTGCTCTTAACTGGTTCAGGTCATATCTTACTGGTAGACACTTTTCAGTGTCTTTTAATTCCTCCTTCTTGTCTACTGCTCCTGTTAAATGTGGTGTTCCCCAGGGATCCATTTTGGGTCTTATTTTATCTTCTATATATCTTCACCCTTTAGGAGCTATTTTCAGGAAATTTAATATTTCTTTTCACAAAAGGTATTTTTTTATTTCTCAAGGAAAACGCTGAGATAAGTTTAGTGAGGTGGCCACCTGCACTCCTTATGTTTTTCCTTCAGACTGTCCATACACTTTGGTTTGCCAATTTCAGAGGGTGAGATTTGTGCTTTCTTCTACTTTCGGGATAACGCCGTCATCTATCATCCCTCAATCCGTTCCAATCTGATTGTCCTCTTCGCACGTTTCTCCTTTCTTCATGGACAATAACCCATTGGAGTGTCAGTCTGGACTTGTGTGCTTTACCTGATCAGGTTGGAGGGGAGGGAGGGGCGTCTTTTGTTCCGTAAGTCGTCCTGTGGGTGTTGTTTATATTTATGTATATATATGTATCTCACCTGGACAGGGGCATCTTTTGTTCCTTATGGTCATATTGAGAGTTCTGTGTATACTGTATTTATGTATATACTAACTGTCCCCCATGGCTGTGCCCACATAGTAGTGAAATGGGACACTTTAAAAGTCAATAAAAAATAAAAAGAAATGTAATTCTGGCCAAACCATTGGCACTATATCTGATTGTGTTCTGCTCTGATGGGAGAGCGTCCCCCACGTGGGGAGAAAAGCACGTGGCCATGAGCAGGTACCCTCTAAAACACACATAGTTCTGATCTCTCTCTCAAAAATGTCAAACGGTACTCCTTAACAGTCTGATAATGTCTGCTGAACAAACGGGTATTGCTGTTCAAACAAATCATAGAAAAAAACGATCTAAATCTGTTAAGTAGCTCTCTTGTGAAAAGCGCACAGACATACAGACAGATGTTGGATTATACATATATATATATATATATATATATATATATATATATATATATATATATATATATATATATATATATATATATATATATATATATATATAAAGATATGTGGGCGGAGTGGTGGCTCTGAGGCTAAGGATCTGCGCTGGCATCCCAAAGGTTGCCAGTTCGAATCCCCGTCATTGCCAAAAGAGATGCTACTCTGCTGGGCCCTTAACCTTCAATTGCTCCAGGGTGGTGCTGTACAATGGCTGACCCTGCACTCTGACCCCAAGGGGTATGCGAAAAGATGCATTTCACTGCGTGTTGTCCTGTATAACAATGTATGTGACAAATAAATAAAGAATTATGTGGGGTTTTGTTGGGACTGGCCATCCTTTCTAGTTAAATGTTCTATGGCGTCCCGACTAAGTATATCAATAGATTACAATATGTTCAGAATTCTGACACTCGTCTACTTACACACACTAAAAAATCTGCTCCCATCACTCCTGTCCTATGTGATTTACTTTGGTTACCAGCCTTTTCAAGAATCAAATATAAAATTACTAGACAAAGAGCCCGTTTCGACAACGTAAGATGAAACGGGCACGAGTGGTATAGTAATAAGTATAAGCACCACAAACCTGATATAGGTGTATTGAATGAATGCGTAATTGAATCAGAATGCGTAATTAGGCCTCGAGCTGTAGTCGAAATCGCCTTTCAGGCCTCTAGAGCTTTAATCGAAGTCGCCTTTCTCTTTGAATTTTTGTGGCCGTAAATCCGCCGCCTGCCGCGATGTTGGGGTTGGATGTCGGTCGAAGTCGCCTTTCTCTTTGAATTTTCGCGGCCGTAAATCCGCCGCCTGCCGCGATGTCGGTCTTGTAAGGTTTTTCGGGCAGCTGCGCAAAAGTCGACTGCGCATTCGGCTTCGGACGGACGTGAGTGAGTGAGTGAGTGAGTGAGTGAGTGAGTGAGTGAGTGAGTGAGGAGGCTGGCGAATTATGTATTAAGATTCTTCTCACACTGCAAAAAATGAAATCTTAACAAGCCAGACAATCTTGAAAAGAGATAATAGATCTTGTTTTTCTTATTTTAAGAATAACTGACTTGAGTAGATTTGTATGTGTAAGATATATAATCTCATTTTTAGAAAATTTAACAAGTTAACAAGTTAAACTTTCTCACTATATTGGCAGATAATTTTGCTTGATTCTAGTATCCTTTTTCTTGTTTTAACAAGAAAAACAAAAAAAAGGTACTAGAATCAAGCAAAATTATCTGCCAATATAGTGAAAAAGTTTAACTTGTTAAATTTTCTAAAAATGAGATTATATATCTTACACATACAAATCTACTCAAGTCAGTTATTCTTAAAATAAGAAAAACAAGATCTATTATCTCTTTTCAAGATTGGCTGGCTTGTTAAGATTTCATTTTTTGCAGTGCACCTTTAAAGCCTTTCATGGTTTAGTCCCACATTATCTGTCTGAGCGGCTGCCTTCCTTACACTCCTGCCCGTGCATTAAGATCATCGGACGCTAACTTACTCACTGCACATAAATACAGATTTGGGGGTGGAACTTTCAGTGTGATGGACCCTAAAATTTGGAATTCTCTTCCTCTCAGCCTTCCCGAGGAAAAATCAATTATTCATTTCAAACTCATCTTTTAAATGAGTATTATTCATTTTCTTGTATGTGATTTCTACTGTCTTGTTAATGTGTGTATTGAATTGTAAAGTGTCCTTGAGTGTATGAAAGGCACTACATAAATAAAACTGATTATTATTATTATTATTATTAAAGTGGGAATTTGGGGTGATTTTGGGGAGTTTCTATGCATACATTATCAGCATTATCATTTTGTTAATATTTAGTTGCTGCCACATTTCAGAATACATTACACTTCCAAATGTATTTAATTTTGTCTAAAGTATATCCCCAATGAGAATTCCCTGATGAAATCCCATGTAGAAATGAGGAGGATGTGTGGACTCCACAAAAAATGATGTCTAACCTGGAGTTTGAGGGGAAATACACTGGAGCTGTGAGACAGTAGTGCTAACCACCACATCATCACACCACCATTCTTCTCTTATATAAATAAATTTAATTAATTTTGGAATAAATATGCTATCTTAGCATTAGCAAGATGGATTTTTGAATTGAGGCAGAAACTTCCTAAATAAAAATCGTAACAACTGAACTCTTTTATTCCACAGATTTCTCAACTGAAAATGGGGTTCGACTTGGAATATCAGCCCTGGTGTTGATTTTGCTGCTGGTCCTTGTGAGCAGGTGTTTCTGGGTCAGAGTGCACCGAGCCATCAGATCCAGCAAAGGTGCACACAATCCAAGATGGAGAGGATGAGAAAGTTGTTTGAATTTTGAAATCAGACTAGTGATGTGCCTGATTTCTTCAGAGAGAAAACATCGGGTTTAGTGTCCTGCAAAAATATAAGATCTTGCTGATGAGATCTTCAACATGTAAAGTGACTCTCATATAAAAGGCTTACATTTACAGATTTAGTACAGTAAATTTGGGATTTAATTCTTCCGACATCCTGAGGAGTTGAACTACAGATGCCGCTATCAGTAGACTGAAACATCTGTCATTAACAGTAAATTACACTTCGTTGGTTGTACATTTACTTATTTGGCTGATGCTTTTATCCAAGGTGATTTACATTTATGATATTGAATTGAATGGTTGAATTTCTTTTTGGTTTTTCCAGTTGAAGTTCAGACAGGTCAAGTGGCTTGCTCATGGTCACTCAGTGTTGGTAGTGGGATTTAAACCCAAAACCTTAGGGTATGAAGTCCAAAGCCTTAACCACTACACCACACTGCCTGCTAATGGGACATCTACTCCTTACATATGAATTATTTATGGTGTAAATTATCCAGAATAATATTCAAGGAAACACTTCATAAAAAAACATTTGGGAAATAATGGAGCAATTGCTTAGCAGTATGACTGAGTATGTCATGGGAAATCTTGTCTTAACATTACCTTCCTCTTCTTCCTCTTTATCTTTCCCCACTTCTTTGTGGGGTTGATGTGCTCGCTCATCCTTCTCCAAACAGCTCGGTCCTGCACCTCCTCGCCAGTCAAACATGCTTCCTTCAGATCTTCTTTTACTTTAACCATCCACCTCTGCTCTGGCCTTCCTTGCTTTCTTTTCCCCTGCACTTCCATTTCCATCACTCTTTTGCCCACATGTTCCTTGTCTCTCCTCATCACACATCCATATGACTTCATCCTACTTTTCTGTATTTTCTTAGATATCTCCTCCACTTTTGTTGTACCTTTGATTGTCTCATTTCTTATTCTGTCCTTTTTTGTAACTCAAACACATCCATTTCCACATTCTCATTTCTGCCACATCCAACTTCTTCTCCTGCATTTCCTTTTCTGCCTTTCTTTTAACTTCCTCCCATTCTTTCGATGCTGACCATTGTTCACATTCTTCTTTGTCTTCCTTTGCCATTGGTTCCATCTATTCTTCCTTCTATCACTGTGTTATTGTGACATTTCCCACTAGTTACCCTTTACTTAGGGGTAAGTGTACTCATCAGATTCGTTACCGGGTTGGTCTACTGTCGCACCTTAAGATTAACACACACATACATGGATATATGCATACACACAGAAACTCAACAGTGCCCTATGAATGCCACACATACAGCTGGTTAACATCTAGCAGTTTAAACCACATGAGTGCCTTAGGAATAACACAGTCTGTCACCCTTCTGGCACTTCAAGAGACTTACTTATTGTCAGCATGGACAACATATGATGTCTTAAAATATATGTCAAACCTAAACATTACTTCGGTCTCGAGAAATACATTTAAACATACAAAGGCACAACATCCTTGGCTAAAGGCCATTTATCAACCGAGAATGCCTTACCTTACGTACTGTTCCGTACTATTTGGTTGTTCCCTTAATAAACCTTGCAGCACAGAGCGTATGGCAAACTTCCAGCTGCACCAGCTGCTCTTAAAAATATCTACTTTATTGCTTCAATCACTCTAGACATGAAGACAGAACATAGAAAGTTAAAAAGCAGCATGGTATTTATTACATGAATAATAATACCAAATAGAACAAAGAATAATTGAAAATAAAATTCATAGTAAAGCCTGGTTAAACTAGGGGGTATCCAAAAATAGCCAGAATCTGTACCTGGCGAGCAATCTAGACTTAGTTGCGAAATTGCCGCTATGTGTAGCATACTTACAGTATTCTGTGGCAATTTGCCAAGTGCCAAGCTTTGTATTGTTTGTATGGCATTCTGTGTTGGTTTTTCTTGGTGCTTATTAGACATGTTATGTGATTTTTGTGATGGGTGATTATAAAGAACAGCGAATCTGTGTTAAATTTTGATTTCTCTTAGGGAAAACAGCTGCTGAAACTGTACTGATGCTTGAAACTGCTTTTAAAAAGGAAGCTTTAAGTAAAACGCAGGTCTACGAGTGGTTTATGCATTTCAAATGAGGGGAAATGTCACTTAAAGAGCAACCAAGATCTGGCCAGCCTTGCACAATTAGGAATGACAAAAATCTTGAAAAAGTTTGCAATCCAATTTACGAAGATCATCATCGGACTATTGAAGAGATTTCTGAATTGACTTGTGTGTCTTGGAGTTCTTGCCACCTTCCCTACTCGCCTGATCTTTGTTTGCTCCATGTGACTTTTTCTTGTTCCCGCATATGAAAAAAGAACTCAAAGGAAAGTGTTTTTGTACCATGGAGGAAGTCAAAGAAAAATCAATGCAGACCTTGGACAACGTTCCTCTTCAGCGATTCTAAAAATGTTTCCACCATTTGGAAAACCATTGGGATGAGTGCGTTAATTAATACGGAGAGTACTTTGAAGTAGGCTAAAGTTTGAGTAACTGAAAGTTATTACATTTTTTTTTCCAATTCAGGTTATTTTTGGGTAACTCTTTGTATAGTCTTTAGAAAAAGCTTATTAAAAAGTAAAGATGTCAAGGATGAATGTCACTTGTGATCTAGCACTTGAAGCTGTTCATGAAATGCTTTGCTGACAATCAGATGGAAACAGCCGCATGTTGCTGGCACCCTCTTCTGACGTCGCTCTTTCCCTCCTCTGACATCATTCTGTTCTCTTCTTCTGTCGCACTTCAGACGAGGCATATTTATTATGAAATTCTACTGGGGGGGCTTCACAAGATGTGATTGCTACATACACCTGATTGGCTGGTTGTCAATATGATGAATGAATTTGCTCAAACTCTTTCATCTATTTAAGTATGTCTTTTTTTTAAGCAATAAAGTTTCTAATATTTTAATAATCTCCTGTCTGAAACTGTAATTTCCAGTCCCATGACATCTTCTGTTCGCAGATTGTAAAGTAATCGGATACAGCTTGAATCATAGCGTGTCTTCCTTTCCCAAGCCGTAAACCAATTTAGTCCTGGTGCCTCTCCCTTCACAGGTGATAAAATCATCAATACAGCTTGAGGCGTCTCCTGAATTCCTGCTCAGTTCAAACAGATGGTACTGATACTGGTACAATTCAGGAAAACAGATTACCTTTGATGTTAACTGTCCATGCAAGTGACCTATATTTAAGTTCATCTGTTGTTTTGTCTTGAGCAAAATATAATAAAAATATAGAGCAAAATTTACAGATTTTGCACACCACAGCAGTCACAAACTGCGCCATTTTCTCACTTGACCCCCTAACATATGTCCTATGAATCTCATCTTTCTTATCATCATCTCTAACACCATACTCTTTTCTATGCCCATCCTCTTCATCACCTCTTCTCACATCCAGCTAATTTTCATTATCCTTCTGTAGCATCACATCTCAAAGTTTCTCAGTCTCTTAGTACTTGCTTTCTCATATGTCCATGTATTGCTACTCTAACCTAACACTGGGAAGATGTACATCCTCAATAATTTCTTCCTAAACTCAATGCTAATTCCTAGAAGCTCTCCTTTGTCTCTCCATCAAGCAAACCCCTTGCTCTGTAATTCAAGTTCCATTGTATTTATATCCCTTCACCTGCTCTAATTGTTGACTTTCCACTTTATATATTTATGTATGATGTTTTCTTCTTGCTTATCTCCATTACTTTAGTTGTCCTTACATTCATTTCCATCCCATACTCTTTATGGTCTTTGTAGATCCACATTGGGTTTAATTCCCTCTTCTAATTATTTGTAAAAGTCATCCTAGCAGGGGCAACTCTGAAGAGAAGAACATCTACAAGAAATAAATGTAATCTGGGTTCTTACTGTATATGCAATATAGTAACATCTGTGGACCAGACTAGAGGCACTTGCCTGTCTGGGCCTAAAAGAAAAGTGCTAAGGTCTCCACCGAGTGTTAGAGGGGCTGGAGTCACGTGGATAAGATGATCATGAAAGGAGAACATGCATAGTGTGGGACGGGCAGAGAGCGCTTATCTTCTCAGATGTTCAACTTATGAAACTTTTCTCTACTAAGATCCTTGATACGTGGCCCTTGGAGAGCCTCAGGGAGGATCCTGGCCATAGACCAACTTACAAAGTAAGAAAGTGAAAGTGTGGAAGTGTGGGCCCTGGAATGGACTGATCCTTGTTCCAGGTTTCCATCCTTGTGCCCAGTTCTGCCAGGGTAGGCTCTAGCCCACCACAACTCTCAGCTGGATCAAGAACAAAGGAAAATAAATGAATACTAGACAACAATCAGGTAATGATTGCTCTTCACTTATCATATTAAAAGTAATTGTGATTAATATTCTCAAGGCAATGATCAGGAAAGAGGGAGAGTCTGAAAATTTTATGGACATTATGTGATTGACACAACTTAAAATTTTAACTGATCACAACATAAGTAATTTGACAAGCGAAAGGAGACCATTCAGTCTATCATCAAATTCTATTTTTGCTTCAACTCCATATCTCAGTAGTATGTTTGTATAAAGAAGTGCTTCCTGGCTTTAGTTTTAAAAGCACTTCCCCTTAATTTCCACTGATGTCCTTGAGTACCTGATTCACCCTCAAGCCAAAAGAATTCTGCTGGATGAACTTTATCGATGCCTTTGGGGATTTTGCATGACTGGATGAGGTCCTGATGCAGTCACCTCTGATCGAGATTAAACAGGTTTAGTTCTCTAAGTCTGGGATTTGAGAAAGTAGTGAACCCAAACTATGTGACTCTTCAATTCCACCCGGGGGAGTAAACGTTAACATTATACAAAGTTATTGTCTGCTTTTACCTGTATTATTATCAATCTTTAATTTAATATTGTTTTTTGTATCAGTATGCTGCTGCTGGAGAATGTGAATTTCCCCTTGGGATTAATAAAGTATCTATCTATCTATCTATCTATCTATCTATCTATCTATCTATCTATCTATCTATCTATCTATCTATCTATCTATCTGAACGATTTTAAGATGAAGTTTATGACGTTCTACTTTAATGACAAAATAAACTACGTGATTAAAGTGGAAATTTTGAGATCAAAGTCGACATTTTAACTTTTTTTTCCCCACTGTGTCCCTATTTTGTTTTTCTTTTCTCTGTACCTTAATACGCTTCTATATGACACTCAGATGGTGGGCTATGACTTGCCTTTTCACAGCGAATTTGATAACCGACCACTTCTTTTTTATTTTGGGCATTGTGTGACTTTCTGAACTTGAACTTTTGATTTTCTCCACCACTCTGTCACTCGATCAGCTTCCTTTTGTTGTTTATACCACTCTTTAAACCAACAAATATTATGTTTTTTCCTTGCCTCCACTTGGTATTCACTGAAATTCTCCTATTTTCCCCGTGCTTTTGCCATTGTCTTTTCACAGAATGCTGAACTTAAGAGACTATTTATATTGATTTGCATATTCAAAAAGGCATAATTCTGGGAGGAGTCGGGGTGGGGCGGTAGGCCTGTGCATGTGCATTACTTTTCATGCTGACCGGGAATTGCATAGCGGAAGAACATGGAAGTTTGCGTATGCACAGATTTAAGCGTCTGGATTTTTTTGTGCGTATGCACATTTCTGTTTGTGTCCATATGCCATGTTTTAGTGTGTTTTAGTGTGAATTCTATGCAAAAACATTTGGCGCCACAGTGAGTGGCAGCCTTTCCAGCAGCTCTGTGTACGACTTTATATTTCTACCTTTTTTTCTATCTCTCTGATCACTCCTACACTTTCTTTTATGTGAACTCATTTCCTGTACACTTTTTACTACTTGGACATGGATTTTTACACGCCGAGACTTGTCTATTCAGGTGTTTTGTTTTTTTGTGAATTTCCCCTTGAGGATTAATAAACTTTCTATCTATCTATCTATCTATCTATCTATCTATCTATCTATCTATCTATCTATCTATCTATCTATCTATCTATCTATCTATCTATCTATCTACATGAGGCCACAGGACCAGATAATATTTATCAAGGAGTTCTTAAGGAGGTTAGCGCATAAAGATATAAACCCTTGAAGTGTATTTTCAGAAAATCCAAAGGTCTGGAAAACGGCAAATATTATCCTGTTATATAAAAAGGGTGATTGGCAGATCCAAGCAACTGTACACCAGTAAGATTAATGTGCATCATAGGTAAATTAACGGAAGGAATTATTAAGGATAAGATTGAGCAACACATGACAAGAACCAGATGTTTACTGAACAGAAAACTTGGGTTCACATGAGGGGGGTTATGTTCTACCAACATGCTGAGATTCTATGTGGAAGCAAAAGGAAATGACTAGAGTGGAGTATATTATATTATTTATTTTGACTTTCAGAAAGCTTTTGATAAGGTGCCACATGAAAGGTTGGGCATCTAACTAAAGGAAATGGCTGTTCAGGTTGTTGTGTGTAGATGGGTATAGAATTGGCTCAGACACAGGAAGCAGAGGATGACGGTGTGAGGAACTCATTCAGAATTGCTGATGTTAAGCGTGATGTCCAGCAGGGGTCAGTGCTGGGGCCACTGCTATTTTTAATAAATATTCACTTGTTGAAGTAGCAGTAATACAGGGTTAGGGTTTGTCTATAGGTGCCCCAACATTTCATACTGTCTCTGCCTGTTTATTACAATAGCTATCTACATACATATATTGTTATGGAATATCATATATTACAAATAGTGTATATGCACATACATATTGAGAAATATTCTATTTTCATGATTCATCCTAGGTTTTTAACATTTGCAAATCTGTGCAGCAGTCAGTGTGTCAGTAGGAAGTCCACTATATTAAATTTAATGAATATCATGAATCTCTGAATATCATGTCAAAAAAACGGAAGAGAGTAAATGACTGTTTTAGCATTGCAAGCAAAAAATATACATTGTAAATGTAAAACAGTGAAACGCTCACTGTGGTTTTCATGGTGACAGCAGTGTAGCTGGTCGTCATTTCCTGAAGAGCCCACAACTGCAAAGAGAAGTGCATAAATCAAAATATTTATCTGTCTGTTCAATTCTCATCATTCACAACTTAGAAGAATGCAGGCCTTTGAACTTCACCTGTTTCTTTGTAAGTGCTTTTATTTCTTTTTAATGTTTTCATAGTAAAATGTAAATGAAATTTGATGATGTTGCCTTAGCCTGGTGATGGCCACATGACTGCATTGGGGATACGGATTTCAGCATTTCATATCAGCCCCACTCGTCCCCTACTGCTGTTGGCTGAACTACTGGAGTGCTGCTGTTTGATTCTGCATTTTAAATTCAGAGTGTTTTAAATCTGTTATGTTTAAGGCTGTTATGTGTAGTGGCTTTAGCTGTATTAATATGTTGTTGATTCAATTACTTGGGTTGAGTGAGTTCTCCTAAATCTTAAGCTTGGCTCGTCTTTATTGCTCTGTAGAATACTTTGAGTAGTGAGAAAAGCGCTATATAAATGCAAAGAATTATTATTATTATTATTATTATTATTATTTTAAAATAAGCTTTGTGTTAAGTTGGCATCAGTGAAGGTTTAAGAGTCTGCTTTTTGGCTAAGAATGTTGTGTAAGTGTAGAGAAGAATAAAGAGGTTGAAATGCATTTAGCTACACACTGCAGCTTATGTACTTTGCTTTAAAAATTCTGTGTTATACTTTCACACATTAATTACAATAATATGAGCAGGTAAGTACATTTTGTTTTATTTGGATGGCTTCACATATCAGAACATAACCAACAATCAATCAATCGGTAGTCTGCATGTCACCATTCAACGCCACAACAAGGCACTTTACATGGGAATCTTTGAAAATTAACAGTAAATGCCTGAGCTTTGGAATACATGTATCATTTATAAAGTGAAGTGTACAAAAGTAAAGAACAAAAGAAGAACAGAGTGAAGGTCGATGGACAGCCTGAGATGGTGGTTTGGTAGCATTAGGGTGAGAGAAATTCATAAAGAAGAATAACATGAGAAAGCAGTTATAATCAATTTGATTTCAATGTAAGAAAGAAGAGTTTAGTTTTTATGAGAGGTTTCAGTGAGTCCACTGATGGAGATTCACAGGAAGCTCCAGGGAACAGGAGCCACAAAGCTAAATGAGTGTTCAGCCAGAGTTGCAGAAAGGGACTTTTGGCCGTTTGTTTTAAGAGAGAACAGGAAATTGATTCAAAGCTTTATTTAGTGTTTAAAATTCTTAACCTTTTCCACTAAAAACACAAAATCAGCGTTCTAACAATATTATACACTGCAGAATCTTAGGCAATATTGGGTAAACAAAGATCAAAAATAATAGCAGCTGAATATGAAGTACTGAAGGTGAGTGATACGTAAAACAAAACAAGACAGGATAGGCAAAGGAAGAATCCGTGAAAAACTGGAAATGCATCCACTTCTGCAAACCTTAAAAATAAAACATCTACAGTGTTATGGATATGAGAGAGCGCGAGCGAACGGGCGCGCAGCTCTGAGGCTAAAGATATATGCTGGTCTCTGGAAGGTTGCTGGTACAAATTCCATTACAGCCAGAAGGGATCCTACTCCATTGGGCCCAAGAGCAATGGACTTCACAAAATTGCTCCAGGGGTGTTGGACACTGCACTCGTCAGGTCAGGTCAGGTCAGGTTGGGGAGTATGCACTGATACAGCGCGATGCCACACTCACCACACAATGAAACAGCTTAGGATCTCGGTTGGTAACCCCCCAGGCAGACATGAGGTCCAGTCCCACCTTCCGGAAATGACCATCTATCTGCCACAGCCAGGTGTTACATGGGTGTCCCCTCAGGGAATTGCGCCACATGGTCGTAGTGTCGTAACTGATGTTCCCTCACAATGCAGGTCATGTGCCTCATTCGGGACTCTTTGAGCAACACAAGGTCACACCAGCAGTACCCAAGGATTCTCCAAAGAGACACACATGAAGGAGTTCAGTCTTCGTTTCAGGTCACTGGATTGCGGCCATGTCTCGCAAACAGGAAGCACCAGGACTCTAAAGACTTGGACCTTCATCCTTTTGCTGAGATATCAGGAGCGCCACACACCCCTTTCCAGTGACCTCATGACCCCCCCAAGCTCTCCCAATCCGTCTATTTACTTCATAGGAAAAGTCACCAGAGACACGAATGTCACTTGGGTCCTTCAAAAGTCATGTGAAAAGACAGTTTCCCCTTGTGGTTTCATACAGTACACCAAATACCAAACAATAAAAAGGATGAGTGAAACAAGGTACCCCAAAAAGGTGTTTGAAATAAAGAGTGAAGAAAAGCACCCAGAAAGAGAGGAATGACCATGGAACAAATGAAGATCCTGGCAAAGGTTAAAAAAACATATAATCAATGGATAAAGACCCCAACACCATAAGGCAAAATGGAAGAAGTAAGTGAAGACTGGATGTCTTCAGAAGATTTCAACTGTTTATAAGATGCAGCAGCGATGACAGGTGACATCTGTGATGATGAACTTAAAAGAGACGTCAATCAGGAGAAGAGTTTTAACCCGAGACGTTACCGGCAGAAGAGTCAAGCTGAGCCAAATGACATGTGCTTTTCGTGACCGTTCAGATTCAAAACACTCCATTGCAGCAGATAATTCAAGCTGGGAGACCCTTCAAAATTGAACTGCAGTGATTTATTGTTGAAATGAGGAGGACATGACAGCGAATTTCTGCATCAGAGGTAGGAAGAGAGGCTCTGACTGTGCCAACGTTAAAAAGATGCCTTGGGAGGTGATATCCAAAGGGTGGCCATCACTCAGAGAAATCTTTAAATAAAAGTCCACACTAATGAAAAACAGAACCTACTCGGGGGATTATTTGGCTATCGATGAAGAAACCTTCAATAGTTCAGGTAAAAAAATGAGTTAAATATAGACAATTGTTAATTGATGAATGACTATACTGTAATTGACATTAATTAATAAAAGAACTTCATTACATGATTACATCTTGCCTGAAGAAGGGGCCTGAGTTGTCTCGAAAGCTTGCATATTGTAATCTTTTTTGTTAGCCAATAAAAGGTGTCATTTTGCCTGACTTCTCACTGTTTTCTGAGAGATTCTATAAGAAGCAGTTTCATTTTACTTGTAGGTGTGGGAAGTTGGTGGACACTCATATACCTACTTTTTGGAGACAACCACAAGAAGAGAGATCTTCATGTTGAGTTGGCTATTGTCTACATAATAGTGAGGTACCTCTGGATTCTGAATTAAGCAGTAGAGAGTCAGTAAGCAGACTGAACAAGAACTGTAGTTGCGCTGAGGGTCGCCACAGGAAGAGGCTACAGAGAGCTCAAGTCACCACCAAATATAGCAGGCTGCATTGGTTTAGCGAAGTAGAAGCACATCAAAGAGTATCCTGAGATATTTAGTATTGTGCTGTGGTTAATGGTGTCATAGTCAGTGGTGAAGTTAAGAAGAAAAAGTGCAGAGAGAGAGATGTAGCACAGACATTAAGTAGAACAACATTCAATTGATATTTAAAATCTTGAGGGTGAAAATCTAATTTCACCAGAAATATGATGGCTTCTTTGGAAATAGCCTAGTCTTGACTGAAGCTGCCAGATCTAAAATAAGAGTCCTGAGGGATTTGTGTACAGTTGTACAGCTCCCTCAGTAGATTGTAAGGAGAGGGAACCAGGTAAAGATGAGGCTGTGAGGCTGTTTAATTGGGGAGGACTGCAAGGTGTAGAAAGTCGGGGTTGAAAGATGATCAGAGAGAGATCAAAAACGTTGAGCTCAGATAATGAGAAATTACAAAAAAACAAGTCCTCGAGATACGAGTAGAACCAGAAAAGGCTCAGCAGACTGAGCAGATGGTGCATACACTGTCCAAAGAAGTTCAGAAATGTCAGAAAACCTAGAGTCAGAACAGCAGAAAGGCATGAAGATTGAAGTTATCAAGGATAAGGATTTTATCAGTATTGAAGCTTAATAGCCATTCTCTAATCCATTTAGTCCTGAACAGGGTCATGGGGGTTGCTGGAGCCTATCCCAGCTAACACAGGGCAAAAGGCTGGAACAAGCCCTGGGCAAGGCATCAGATGCAAGGAGAATGAGGTCATCAGTGGAGTCCTTCCAGGATCTGTCCTTGGACCATTACTTTTTCTGATTTATATTAATGACATTGATTCTGGTGTAGTTAGCAGATGATACTGAAATTGGAGGGATAGCAGATATTGAGGGGGAAGCAAAAAAACAAAGAAGAAACACGTGGACAATTTTCAGAAATGGGGAACACCGGGGAGAGTGCAAAGTGCTACATATGGGGCAAAAGGAACATCACTTATAAACATAAGATGGGAGACACTGTCATACCGGATGTAACCTCTTAAATGGATTTATAGGTTTATGTTGACACAATATTTTTATCATCTAAGCAATGCCCAGAAGCAATGAAAAGGGCAAATATAATCTTAGGTTACATCATAAAAACTGCTGAATTTAAGTCAATGGACGTAATGCATTAGTAATATTGTATTGGGAGTATTGTTTGCAGTTCTGGTCACCACGGTACAAAAAAGACATAACAGCACTTGAAGCTGTGCAGAGGAGAACAACCAGGTGCACCCCAGGAGTCTGTGGCAGACTCAGAGAATTAAACCTCTTTACTCTCAAGCAGAGGAGACCTCATCCAGATATTTAAAATCCTCAAAGGCATTGAAAAAGAAAATCCAGCAACAGTTTTTCGGCTTAAAGGACAACTCAGCCACACCATTGTTAATGTCAAATGTTGCTTGCAAATAAATTGAAAGGCCAGATCTCAATACTTTTATAATTACTGTAGTTTAGCTTTTTTGAAATTAGGGAACATTTCAGAGGACGTCACTGTAGTGATACTTGTTAGTTTGTTTTGTTGGATATGTCAGAGTAACATTTAGATTCTTGACATTTTGCATGCTTGCTTCATTCCACTTCTTCTTTTCTAACAAGTGACACCATGGTTATGTTGAAGCTGTAAATGGTTAATCTACTAGTATCAAAAATGGAGTATTTATGTTAACAAAATGTGCGAGAGTACCATAAACACCAGGAGAACATACAATAAAGGTAATGCTTTAGTTAATGTAATGCAAAGTGCATCTATTACTTATTTACTATTATATAACAAGACATTAACAAAGGCTTCTTTTGGTCTCAATAACACAAAGCATCAATTAACTGTCTTTTCATGTCTGCAATATGGCCTACTAAAATAACTTCACGTTGAAACGGTCAAAGTCTGCTTAACTGACACAAGGTTCTCTTGGTATTGCATAGTTGAGTATAAGACCTGTAAATCCTTTATATTCACAATTAATTTTACCAGCATGTCAATATGGCATAATGTACACAGATGAATAACCACTTTACAGGTGTCTTGAAAATGTTAGTAGGTCCGAAAGGAGCCTTTGTTAAGGTCTTATTACATAATTGTAAATGAATAATAGAGACATTGTTGCAGTACATGTTCCAGTTTAGTGTTCTAAACCCTATCATTTATAGATAGATAGATAGATAGATAGATAGATAGATAGATCTTTATTGTCATTGTCACTTTTTACAAAGGAACAACGAAATTGAAGCTGCAATCGACTCAGTGTGAGGAATAATAGTTAAAAAGACAAAAAGACAAGAAGAGAGAAAAATAATAACAAACCGAATAGTAATAAATATACAAATTGCACTTGTTGACTTAAGGTCTATATTGCACATTGGTAGAATAATATGGAGCAGTTTTATTCTGAGTTCAGGGCCATGATTGCTTCGGATAAAAGCTGTTTTTAAGGCGGTTTGTCTTAGTTTTCATAGCTCTGTATCTCTTGCCCGATGGCAAAAGCTGGAAGAGGCAATGACCGGGATGTGATGAGTCCTGTGAAATGTCTATTGCTTTTTTGCGGCTTTGGGATGTGTAGATTTGTTCCAGAGTGGGGAGGGTACAACCAATTGTTCTCTCCGCTATCCTGACGACCCTGTGGAGCGCTTTCTTTTCTTATGTACCAAGTGATGTAACTACTATTATGGCAGTGGTACTATGAATATGGTAGCAACTAAAATGAACATTTGTTTCAAACTTTACTGAAGTAAAACAAATTACAAGAAGATAAACAGAAAAAAAACATATTTCATACACACAGAAAAATGTACAGTTTCTGAATTTACACTTGTGAGTGCTCATATTGGAAATGGATGCAGATACATTTTCGATATAATTTCTGTCATCCACATTAGGTGAATATATATTTATCACAATTATTTTAGAAATAAATAAATTACCCATCACCATGACATAGTGCTCTTCAGGATCAGATACTTCATCTGATTCTATAAATGAGATTGTTTTATGTATTATGATTCCCACACCTCAAGTTTGCTTTCTACAACTACAGTGAAAAATGTGCCCAATGCAATCTCTTTGCAATCAAAAGTCATCTTCATTTGTTAAGTGTCCCTCCAGCAAAAATACCATCTTGGCCTTTAGGACTGTTGTTTTGGGAAATACTTTTTTTCTCGTTAAATCATGATTGAAACCTTTGACATTCCAGCTTACATACAACTTTCAATGTTTGGTCAGAGAGACACTGCTTCTGAATGTTTGAGGATATTTTGTAATCTTAAGTAAAAGTAGTGTGCTGTTTCATAATTTAGGTTTAACCTTGATTTCATATTATTATTGCCAGGTATTATGGCTAAGGAGCTTGTTGCAATTTTGGCATTTACTGTAGAGGTGTAAAAAGGATAAAGAAGAAGTAAGTTGCTCTGTTCCGTTACTCCACCCCCTCTACCCTCCCATTCTCTTTATATCTTTTATCCACTAATTATTCATCTTGTGCAGTGTAACAAAAATCAAACACAATTAAAGTATTTTCATAAACTTATAAATAAAAGGTTATACACATTATCAATACATGCATGTGCAAAATAAAGTACAACACCCCATTGTAATAAGTGTATAAGTTTAATATGTCACTGTGCTTTGTGCAGATATATTTTATAAATATGCCTTTTTCTACTCACGTGCACAGTTGACACAAAGCCAGATTTAGCACACAGGATTTCACCATATAAGAACTGGTAGGCAAGAATTTTAAGACAAGACAAGTTAGGGACAACTGCGAAATGGGCCGTCAGACTGATGACAAACGTATACTATTTCTGTGTGTCAAAGTCAGCATGAAATTATATCCTTTTTGCCTCGTTTGGAATGGCATGATTCACCTAAGTGGAGGCTTGCACATGAAGAAAGAGTATAAAGCTTTGGAACATTGCTCTGCACACTTTTGAAACTGACGGATGGATGGAAGATAACGTAATCCGATCCTGAAAATCCTTCCAATGCAGCGACGAAAATGGCAGACTCTACACATCAGTCCTGAAGTGGGTTCTTGCCATTGGCTTCTTTTGTCTGTTATGTAGCGTAAGCTGTCATTAAACAAAGCTAAGTTATTTCCCACTATGTGATTTCTTACTGCTATATCACTAAGGGAGGGGAATCGCCTTTTAATATTATATTTATATAGATTCGGGTTATGTAACACGCTGCACTTACAAAATAACTCATTCCAACAAGGGAGCTAAATAAGCTAAAATAAACTGGTTTATGCTTTTTTTAAATTTTGCATTGTGTCGATGCTTTCAGCCTTCTCAAGTTACTTTGGTGTGGAGTACTTGAACCCTCCCAGACTGTCGATCCAGAAGTATTCACAGCTCTTCTCTGCATGAAGTGAGAACAGCAATATTTTAAAAATGGATTACTGGACTGGCTGCTTAGACTAAAATGACACACATCCTCTTAGAAACTCTGAATCTTAAAATTCCAAGGAAGAGGAAGCATGCAGGCAATGTGATATCAGCAGGACCAAATCACATCCCAGCATACCTCATAAAGACCATATTGGCCCCCTACTAGGAGGAGAGTGACCACATGTAGCCATTTGTAGAAACATAGGAGGAGTGAATGTTCAGAAAAAGATGGAGTATAAGGAGAATTTAAATGATTTTGACAACCCCTTCCATGCTATTGTGTCCTCCCTGACCACAGTCATCACTTTGCTATGTATTTCTGAGTGTGCCACAAAGTGAAATAATGGAGCGTCACATGAGTCCAAATTGTAGTGTCTTTTTCGTATGAAGCCATAGTTTGCACAATAAATTTGATAGAACATAAACCATAAAACCAATGTGACTATTGCACATGTGGAGTGGCTAATGAGAATGACAAGGCCACAAATATACTTCAGTATACCTTGATTACTTTGAGAGGCTGATGAATGAGGAGAATGAGAGAAAGAGAAGGTTGGAAGATGTGGAGATAGTGAATCAGGAAGTACAACGGATTAGCAAGGAGGAAGTAAGGACAGCTATAAAGAGGATGAAAAATGGAAAGGCTGTTGGTCCATTTACCCTGACAGTTGTCAGATCACATGATGTCATTAAATGTGTTCAAACTGTCAGTGTGCACTGTTACTGGTGGTCACCTAACATGTCAAGCATGGTCATGTGGTCCCATTTATCTCCACTTTAAAAACAGCCTTGAATCAGTTGTCATGTCATCAGCTCCTCTGATCTATTGTTTGGATTTACCGGAATCTCTCTTTCGACCTCCAGGTACACTCTTAAAAATGCTGGTTTTAAAATTGAATTTTAATGGTTCTTCACTGGGTTGTGTGGTTCCTTGCAGAACTATTGCTTGACAAAGCACCATTGTAGACTGGGAAGGGTTCATTGCACATGAAGTTGGTTCTTTTTGATTTGAAAAACTTCCTAATATGTAGAAAAAAAAGAAATCTTTAATGTATGGTGGGCTACCTAGCAGGACACTAACAGATGAAGAAAACCAGGACGTGGCCTGTGTTACATATGCATGCAGCGAGAGTCCTTTTAAAATCAGGACACATTGGGATTTTATTGGGATTAGTTATTTAATGTAGGAGCCTGTTCCAAATCTAAGTAAAGAAAGGTTCTTTTTCGAACCCTTATGTGGATGGGTCTTGTGGGAACCAAAAATGGTTCCCCTATGGCATCACCATGAAGATCCATTCTGGCACCTTTATTTTTAAGATTGTACTTACCGT
Source organism: Erpetoichthys calabaricus (assembly GCF_900747795.2). Taxonomy (NCBI): domain Eukaryota; kingdom Metazoa; phylum Chordata; class Cladistia; order Polypteriformes; family Polypteridae; genus Erpetoichthys; species Erpetoichthys calabaricus. Next base: position 96,650,429 of record NC_041409.2, on the reverse strand, counting down.
AGATACTTGTGTATAAGTTGAAAAATTTATGCCTTAAAATTCATTCAAAAAGACAGAATCGACTTATCCGCGGGGCAACACAATTGTCCATAGAATTTGGGTAATGACATTGTACACTCAACGCTTCACGGTGTTAAGTCACCGGTCATCTGCCGTTTCCCATTGTCTTTGAAATAATTATAAGCCAGCAATACTATTGCTAATTAGCTAGTTTTTTTCTAATTTCATTAAATAATTCTTTAAACTGTGAAATACTTGAATTTGAGCATTAGCTTTTGCAGGTTTTGGATAACAAACATACCATTAGCTGCCACGTGCAACCAGATTTGGAATCAAAAGAACCAAGGCAACGCACGCTATCAATGCGATGCAAGCGCAGCCCGTGATTCAAAAAATTTCTCTGCCTACCTGTTTGTCTCGTCTGACAGTAGCTGAAAAGCAGCATCAAGAGAGAGCAGCCTGAAGTAGTCCAGCAGTGGGTGATCTGTCGTGTCCAACAGCAAGCCATGCTGTCTTGTGAAGTCCGGTAGCCAGTTCAGCTCCCACGGATCAATGTCTGGGTATTCCTTCCATGCGAACCTTGCCGTAGCTGCATCGGTTGCGCAAATGCGTTCAGCTGGCAGCCGATCAGCTGGCGCGGCATCAGCTGGTGTCCGATCAGCTGATTCCGGCTTCTCACTCTCTTGCTTGATTCCTGATCACTGTCAATAAAATCCGATTCTGAAAAATCAGAGTCCGACTCAGCGATAATGTGCAAACTATGGTCTGCCGAGTGTTTTCTTTTCTGCACTCGCTTCGCTCCCTTGTGACATATCGACGCCATCTTGCCTTTGTTTACATTTCGCAACTCACGCACACGCAAGGATTATTTGCCGAGTCAACGAGTCTAGCATTTCTTCAAGCACAGAGGGAATACCTGTGACGTGACAGTGAGTTTTGTCGCCATTAACAGCTGATTGTCGCCCGCTATCTCTGATAGCTGTCAAGTTTTACCCTAGACTTATACGTGGGTCATAACAAATTTTGGAATTTTTGGCTTAAACAATACACTTGACTTATCTGCGAGATCGACTAATACGCGAGTATCTATGGTCATTTTTTTCTGTGCTATTTTATTTAATTAGCATTTCATTTTATTTTCTGATTATTTGTTTAAAGGCAGCTACCTTTTCTGTTGGTTACCATTGGGTTGTCTCATGAGGTCACCAAACTGGACTTCCACCACATTATCATTTCTGGGTTATTTCCTTTTCACCTCACAGTAATCCTCAGACATCTCATAACAGTCACCTAATGCGTCCAAATGGTCTGTTTGCACTGTCACCTGTAGCCACATAACATTCTCCCTAAGAGGTAGTTTAGGTTAGGTAGGCACTCAAGTCTTTCCACATGCTGTATTTGCATCCATTAGGCCTTTTCTAATTAGCTGTAGCATTCAAGTGGTTGGTCTGTTCAGGGTTTTTACATTATGCATTGTGACATTAGCAAGTATAATTAGTGTAACTATATATATATATATATATTTTATGTATGCCAAGTCCAACTGTACATTTGTTTTCCTAAAACACAGTTCTTAAATTGATCGTCAATGTAGTAAACCAAACCTTTCCATTTTTCTTTATTATGGGGCAATTTCTCTCAGCTTCCAACTCGGAACATGTTCTTTGGAGAATGCTAAAAAATGCAAGTATTTATCACCAAAGCATTCTTAAAGTTGAATAAATACAGAAACAATACTAAATAATATAAGATTTATGGTTAGTGATTTGTGAATGGATGCCTGGCATGATTGCTGTCCTTATGTTTAGAATGTCACTGCAATACTGTACACTGAAATAATAAAATCATAAAATGTATTATACTACATAGGTTTAATAAATAAGTGACACGAGCCATCCATCCACCTCCAGTAAGATGTTGAAACAGCTCGTGTGGCACATAAGGTTTATGTGGTGGAAAGTGCCGGGTGTGGGCGGATTGTCAGCTTTGTGGTGAATGTTAGTGAACCACAGAAGATGAAACAGCATGGTCGGCAAGTTCAGTTTCCTTCTGTTCAGAGTTTATTCAGACAGCTGTAGTCTCTTTTGCAATAATATTTGGTATTTTACGAGGAACAGAAACACACATGTTAAGCACATGGTAGAGCCTTGTAGAGAAGACATAAATGAATACAGCACCTGTGACACGTGTGATTCTCTGGTGCACAGCAAACATGTGTGAAGCCTCAACGTTATCCATGCATCACCCTTTGATGTCTGTTTTAGAAACGTTTAAAAGCTGATTCTGGTGTTTGCAGCGAGCTTTTGGGACAGATTTTTCAAGTCAGCATAAATGATCATTCACATAACTAAAATTTGAATTCAGTAGTCTGTTGTTAGTGTGTTCTTCTTCCTCTTTTGGCAGCTCCCAGTTGTAGTTGTTAGTGTACATATGAAAAACGGCATAAAATATTTATTTTTAATTATTTTTATGTCAGCTGACTTGAGATGAAAATCCATCTAAAAACATCCTTGAACTGTGAGAAGAAACCCATTTGAACTCAGAGAGAACATTCAAACTCGAGTCCAAAGCCAGCAAGGCCAGGAACTGAAGCTTCGTCCAAGTCGTGGATCACAGCAAATCAATTTATAAGCAGAATGTCGAAATTAACTGTTTGAAAGTAGCACATAACTAAGAAATATTATAAACATAAAGACATATTTTTAAGTAAAATTTGCTAGAATTGATATGGTGTTAACCATTTTCCAAACTAAATTATGAATACACAATGGGAGGTCTGAAAGTCGAAAGTTATGCCTTATGAGAAGGATTAAGGAGTCGTAGTGGACTCAATGCTATCAACTGTCAGACAGTGTTAAGAAGGCTAACAGAATGTCAGGTTATATAGCGCCTTGATGTGTGGAGAATAAGTCCAGGGAGATTCTGTTCAGATGAGGCCTCACCAGTGCGTTATAAATCTTGAAGTCCTGTGTGCAGTTTTGGTCTCCAGGCTACAAAAAGGACATAGCAACATTAGAAAAAGGACCGACTAGGCTGATTCCAAGACTACAGGGGATGAATTATGAGGAAAAATCAAAAGAGCTGAGCCTTTACAATTCAAGCAGAAGGAGATTTGATTGAAGTGTTTACAATTATGAAAGGAGCTTGTCCAGTGGGTCGAGACAGAGACTTTAAAATGAGTTCATTAAGAACATTGGGACGCAGTTGGAAACTTGAAGGGTAAATTTCACACGTACATTAGGAAGTTTTCTTCACACTGAGAACCACAGACACATGGAATCAATAACCAAGTGGTGGACTGTAGGACTTCAGGGATCTTCAGAACTTGACTTGATGTTATTTTGGAGGAATTAAGTGGATAGGCCTGTCGAGTTTCATTGGGCTGATTGGCCTCTCCTCGTCCAGATTGTTCTAATGTTCTAATTATTTACACTTAACGTAATGCTTGAATATTTTTGACTCATCTTCTATTGTGTCAGATGAACAGATAATCAATCCGGTGCTTATGATTTATGCTTTTGTTCGTTCTTTGGTCTGATTTTCTGAAGTTCATGTTATTGCTTTGACATAATGATTGCATAATACTGTATATGTTAATTTCTTCAATTGGGGCCAGAAATGCATTTATATTTGAATCTAAAAGCTAAGACAGAGAAACCCCAATTACAATTTCACACTTTGTATTATAATATCCAAAAAATTGCTGGTAGGGGCGCACAAAGCTGTGAACAAGAAGACATATTAATTTGTAAGACAACACCTCGTAGCGACTGGCATGGATATCACAGCACAGCGTGGCCTTCTTACTTCTCCTTCTATTACCATCAGTGACTTTTCAGCACTTTATGATTCATCTTTCTGTCTTTATTTATTTTCTTTCACACTGATTCTCATGACTGGGTAACACTTCCTGAATTAGTGCTGAGTGGCGATGAATATGAAAATAAACTTAAATGTCCAAAACAAAGGAAATTAAGGGTCCAAGCTGTTGAGAAATCCAGTCCAATCTTTTCTTAAAGAATTTAAGAAAAGATTTAACCAAAATTGTGCAAAGTGCAAGTTATTAAAAAGATTGAAGTGAAAACATTGGACTGTCTTGGGGTGGAGACATTTTTATTATATGGGAATCTCACAAAACATTACAAGCTAATAACAGAAACATCAGTTTCCTGCTTCATTAAGTTGTTAAAATGAGAGGACAGTGACAACGGCCTCTGTCACACGATACACCACTTTGAAAAAAGAAAGAGCTGTAGAAAATAAAAAAGACGCACCAAGCACATCACGTGAAGCGCTCATGCAGCCTCACCTCGATGTCACCGATCAGACTCAAAAACAAAGTGTGTGTGTGTATAGAAAACAATCGGAATATAATATTCAGCATATGAGTAAAGGAATTTAAAGTGTATTCAAATTAATCAGATGAAATTCTAAAAAATATATATGAAATGAATTTTATGATAAGGAAGATTTATACACAACAGGCCAACATTACCATTTTAATAAGGTTAGCACACACCATTTAAAAAAAGGAGCGTTTCATTCCCCTTCAGACTTTTTATGCTTACACTTGTTTTTGCGCCTTAATCTCATGCTCTGCTATAACATTTTCACAATTTTTATTTCTTCTGTTTATAAACATTCCAGTTGAAAAAAAATGTGTTTTCATTCTCAGGCCTCAACTTTCCATTAAGAAGTTTCTAGTTTTTTTATACTTTTGGGGACAAGAGATGACACAAGATCCCCCGCTGCAGTCCACAACCAATATATGCACACATCCATCCATCCATTTTAACGTTACATTGTGGTCTTGCTGTAAAACCTGCTGACAACAACAACAACAATATTTATTTCTGTAGCACGTTTTCATACAAATGATGTAGCTCAGAGTGCTTTACACGATGAAGAAAGAGAAAAAAAAGACAAAATATATAAGAAAATAAAATTAGGCAATACTAATTAACATAGAATAAAAGTAAGGTCCGATGGCCAGGGAGGACAGAAAAAAATTTTTAAAACTCCAGACGGCTGGAGAAAAAAACGAAAATCTGCAGGAGTTCCGAGGCCACAAGACCATCCAGCCCCCTCTAGGCATTCTACCTAACATCAATGACCTCACAATCAGTCCTCATTGTATTCAGGGTTCACATGGAAGAACTTGATGATGATGGTCATGTGAACCTCTGGCGTTTAATCCATCAATGCAGGGACGTCATGGTGCCCTGATCAGGTGGTGGTAGCGCAGATCACCACCACAGAAGAACAGAAAAAGAACAGCAGAGAAAGTAGGGGTTAGTACGGATTTTGGAGCCACCATGAATAATAGTGATAATCAATTGAATATACAGAATATCAGGATTAAACTAAAATGAAGCTCTGAGAAAGCCATGTTAAAGTAATGTGTTTTCAGCAGTATTTTAAAATGCTCCACTGTATCAGCCTGGCGAATTCCTATTGGCAAGCTATGCCAGATTTTAGGTGCATAACAGCAGAAGGCCCCCCACCTCACCACTTCTTTTAAGTTTTGCTCTTGGAATAATAAGCAGACACTCATTTGAAGATCTAAGGTTACAATTTGGAGTGTAAGGAGAAAGACATTCTGAAATATAAGATGGAGCGAGATTATTTAAGGCTTTGTAAACCATCAGCAGTATTTTAAAGTCAATTCTAAATGGCACCAGCAACCAGTGTAGTGACGTTAAGACTGGCGTGATGTGCTCGGATTTTCTTTTCCTAGTTCTGGCAGCTCCATTCTGCACTCATTGTAATCGATTTATGTCTTTTTTGGGTGGTCCTGAGAGGAGTGTGTTACAGTAATCTAGTCGACTGAAAACAAAAGTGTGAACTCATTTCTCAGCATCTTTCAATGTTATAAGAGGTCTAACTTTTGCTATATTTCTTAAATGAAAAAATGCTGTCCTAGTAATCTGATTAATATGTGATTTACAATTCAGGTCAGAGTCAATAGTTACCTCTAAATTCTTTACCTCCGTCTTGACTTTTAATCCTAATGTGTCAAGTTTATTTCTGATAGCCTCATTATATCCATTAATGCCAGTCACTACAATTTCTGTTTTCTCAGGCTGTGTGCTCCGTGGTTACTCTCTCAGGTGGGCGTTAGGATATCATAAGCTCTTGGACAAATACCGTGAGTTTTCTGCATTCGACTTATACGACCGACATTATAAAATACCAGAAATTATACGGTAAAATCAAGTCCCGACTTATCCGTGGGAGAACTTATCCACGAGTATATACGGTACTTTGCATAAGATTTATGCCTTACATTTAGAATTAGATTATTCAGCAGGTTGGAAAATGAATGGATGGATGGATGAAGCTGCTGATAGTAGCAGTAATACAAGGCCGGATTAAGATCCCCGCTGGCCCTTGGGTGACTAACTGAACAGAGCTCCTCAACAAAGACATTAAACAATGCAGCATTTAGAGCAGTGTGTTAAGTCCAACTATTACTGGAGATTTGATTATCATGGTTCCCTGAGCATGCTCCCTGAATGATGGTAGATCTTGCCCTCAGGTTGGTGAGCATGCACTGGTACACTGCATTGCTGCACCCACCACATAACGAACATGCTTGGGATCCTGGTTGGTAATGCCCCCAAAGCAGACATGTGGTCCTGTCCCACTCTCCGGAAATGTCCATCTATCTCCCGCACTCAGGTGTTACGTGGGAGTCCCCTTGAGCTGGTCCAGCCACTCGGGTCCTCAACAATTAGCCAGATCACCCTTGGGTAAGCGCAGCACATGGCCATAGTACCGTAACTGATGCTCCCTCACAATGCGGGTAATGTGTCTCATTCGAGACTCACAACACAAAGTCAAACCAGTGGTGCCCAAGGATTCTCCAAAGAGACACAGGAGTCCAGTGTTTGTCTCAAATCACTGGATAGCATCCATGTCTCTCGACCCTGCAGTAATATAAATATATTTTTTCTTTTATGCCACACAAGGGAAACTTTGAAGTGCTTGCAGCTTTTGCAAGTCACTGGGTGAACCACAGAACTGACTTTGACCGTCTCTGCACCCTGTGGAGGAAGCCATAAACACAAACCCATAATGTCAGTGAGGCGGAACAGAAGCCAGAGTGGTGTGTTGGTGATCAGCCACATTAAAGCCACTGAGTCAGAATGAGAGTTGCTTTTGAGCACTTGAGAGGCAGGAAGAGGAGAAATGAGAGTGTGAATAGAAGAACGGGAGTTATTTGGTCATAACAAAAAGCGCTTTGCATGGCGGA